>NC_142282.1:1581461-1819368 GCF_052056855.1 Sturnus vulgaris | reverse complement strand
CATCCCAACCCATCCCATCCCATGGATCCCATCCCATCCCAGGGATCCCATCCCATGCCATCCCATCCCATCCCTTCCCATCCCATCCCATCCTAGGAATCCCACACCAGGGATCCCATCCCATCCCAGTGATCCAATCCCAGCGATCCTATCCCATCCCAGGGATCCCATCCCATCCCATCCCAGGGATCCCATCCCATGGAACGCATCCCATCCCATTCCATCCCATCCCTTCCCACCCCAGGGATCCCATCCCAGCCCATCTCATTCCAAGGATCCCATGCCATGCCATCCCATCCCATCCCATCCCAGGGATCCCATCCCATCCAAACCCATCCCATCCCAGGCATCCCATCCAAGGGATCCTATCCCATCCCAGGGATCCCATCCCAGGGATCTCATCCCATCCCAGCGATCCAATCCCATCCCAGGGATCCAATCCCATCCCAGCTATCCCATCCCAGGGATTCCACCCCATCCCAGGGATCCCATCCCATCTGTTCCCATCCCAAGTATCCTATCCCATCCCGTCCCATCCAAGGGAACCCATCCATTCCCAACCCAGGAATCCCATCCCTTCCCTTGCCATGGATCCCATCCCATTCCAGGGATCCCATCCCATCCCAGGGATCCAATCCCAGGGATCCCAACCCATACCAGAGATCCCATCCCATCCCAGGGATCCCATCCCATCCCAGGGATCCCATCCCATCCCACCCCAGAAATCCCATCCCATCCCAGGGATCCCATCCCATCCCATCCCAGGGATCCCATCCCATCCCAGGGATCCCATCCCATCCCACCCCAGAAATCCCATCCCATCCCAGGGATCCCATCCCATCCCATCCCAGGGATCCCATCCCATCCCAGGGATCCCATCCCAATCCAGGGATCCCATCCCATCCCATCCCAGGGATCCCATCCCATTCCAACCCATCCCATCCCATCCCATCCCAGGGATCCCATCCCATCCCATCCCATCCCATCCCAGGGATTCCATCCCATCCCAGGGATCCCATTTCATCTGTTCCCATCCCTGGGATCCCATCCCATCCCATCCCATGGATCCAATTCCATCCCAACCCATCCCATCCCATGGATCCCATCCCATCCCAGGGATCCCATCCCATGCCATCCCATCCCATCCCATCCCATCCCTTCCCATCCCATCCCATCCGAGGAATCCCACACCAGGGATCCCATCCCATCCCAGTGATCCAATCCCAGCGATCCTATCCCATCCCAGGGATCCCATCCCATCCCATCCCAGGGATCCCATCCCATGGAACGCATCCCATCCCATTCCATCCCATCCCTTCCCACCCCAGGGATCCCATCCCAGCCCATCTCATCCCAAGGATCCCATGCCATGCCATCCCATCCCATGCCATCCCATCCCAGGGATCCCATCCCATCCAAACCCATCCCATCCCATCCCAGGCATCCCATCCCAGGGATCCTATCCCATCCCAGGCATCCCATCCCAGGGATCCAATCCCATCCCAGCTATCCCATCCCAGGGATGCCATCCCATCCCAGGGATCCCATCCCATCTGTTCCCATCCCAAGTATCCTATCCCATCCCGTCCCATCCAAGGGAACCCATCCATTCCCTACCCAGGAATCCCATCCCTTCCCTTGCCATGGATCCCATCCCATTCCAGGGATCCCATCCCATTCCAGGGATCCAATCCCAGGGATCCCAACCCATACCAGAGATCCCATCCCATCCCAGGGATCCCATCCCATCCCAGGGATCCCATCCCATCCCATCCCAGAAATCCCATCCCATCCCAGGGATCCCATCCCATCCCATCCCAGGGATCCCATCCCATCCCAGGGATCCCATCCCAATCCAGGGATCCCATCCCATCCCATCCCAGGGATCCCATCCCATCCCATCCTATCCCATCCCATCCCATCCCATCCCATCCCATCCCATCCCATCCCATCCCATCCCATCCCATCCCATCCCAGGGATCCCAACCCATCCCTGGGATCCCATCCCATCCCAGGGATCCCATCCCATCGCAACTACCCCATCCCAGGGATTCCGTCCCATCCCGGGGATCCCATTTCATCTGTTCCCATCCCAGGGATCCCATCCCATCTCAACCCATCCCATCCCATCCCATTCCAGGGATACCACCCCATCCCAGCTATCCCATCCCAGGGATTCCATCCCATCCCAGGGATCCCGTTTCATCTGTTCCCATCCCTGGGATCCCATCCCATCCCATCCCATCCCATGGATCCAATCCCATCCCAACCCATCCCATCCCATGGATCCCATCCCATCCCAGGGATCCCATCCCATCCCAGGGATCCCATCCCATCCCACCCAAGAAATCCCATCCCATCCCAGGGATCCCATCCCATCCCATCCCAGGGATCCCATCCCATCCCAGGGATCCCATCCCATCCCACCCCAGAAATCCCATCCCATCCCAGGGATCCCATCCCATCTCAGGGATCCCATCCCATCCCAGGGATCCCATCCCAATCCAGGGATCCCATCCCATCCCATCCCAGGGATCCCATCCCATCCAAGGGATCCCATCCCATCCTATCCCATCCCATCCCATCCCATCCCATCCCATCCCATCCCATCCCAGGGATCCCAACCCATCCCAGGGATCCCATCCCATCCCAGGGATCCCATCCCATCGCAGCTATCCCATCCCAGGGATTCCATCCCACCCCGGGGATCCCATTTCATCTGTTCCCATCCCAGGGATCCCATCCCATCCCATCCCAGGGATCCCATCCCATTCCATCCCATCCTTTCCCACCCCAGGGATCCCATCCCAGCCCATCTCATCCCAGGGAATCCATGCCATGCCATGCCATGCCATGCCATGCCATGCCATGCCATGCCATCCCATCCCATCCCATCCCATCCCATCCCATCCCATCCCAGGGATCCCGTCGCATCCCCGGGATCCCATCCCAGGGATTCCATCCCATCCCAGGGATCCCATCCCATACGTGGGATCACATTCCAGGGATCCCATCCGTAGGATGCCATCTCATCCCATCCCAGGGATCCAATCCCATCTCATCCCAGGGATCCCATAAGATCCCATCAAACGGTTCCCAACCCATCCCAACCCATCCCATCCCATGGATCCCATCCGAGGGATCCCATCCCAGGGATCCCATACCATCCCAGGGATCCCATCCCATCCCATCCCATCCCATCCCATCCCATCCAGTCCCATCCCATCCCATCCCAGAGATCCCATCCCATCCCATCCCATCCCATCCCATCCCATCCCATCCCATCCCATCCCATCCCAATCATCCCTGCTATCTCATGCCAGGTATTCCATCTCATCCCAGGGATCCAATCCCAGGGATCCCATCCCCTCCCATCCCATCCCTTCCCATCCCATCCCATCCCAGGGATCCCATCCCATCCCAGGGATGACATCCCAGGGATCCCATCCCATCCCAGGGATCCAATTCCATTCCATCCCATCCCATCTCATCCCAGGGATCACATCCCATGCCAGGGATCCCATGTCAGAGATCCCATTCCATCTCACGGATGCCATCCCTGGGATACGATCCCAACCCAGGGATCCCATCCCATCCCCGGGATGCCATCCCAGGGATCCCATCCCATCCCATCCCAGGGATCCCATCCCATCCCATCCAATCCCATCCGAACCCATCCCAGGTATCCCATCCCAGGGAACCCATCCCATGCCGGCGCAGGGGTCCCATCCCATCCCATAGCAGGGATCCCATCCCAGCCCATCTCATCCCAGGGATCCCATCCCAGCCCATCTCATCCCAGGGATCCCATGCCATCCCATCCCATCCCATCCCATGCATCCCATCCCAGGGATCCTATCCCATCCCAGGGTTCCCATCCCATCCCATCCCAGGGATCGCATCCCATCCCATCCAATCCCATCCCACCCCATCCCATCCCATCCCATTCCATCCCAACCCATCCCATCCTATCCCATTCCCATCCCAGCCCATCCCATCCCAGGGATCACATCCCATCCCAGCTATCCCATCCCAGGGATTCCATCCCATCCCTGGGATCCCATTTCATCTGTTCCCATCCCAGGGATCCCATCCCATCCCATCCCAGGGATCCCATCCCATCTCAACCCATCCCATCCCATCCCATTCCAGGGATACCACCCCATCCCAGATATCCCATCCCAGGGATTCCATCCCATCCCAGGGATCCCATTTCATCTGTTCCCATCCCTGGGATCCCATCCCATCCCATCCCATCCCATGGATCCAATCCCATCCCAACCCATCCCATCCCATGGATCCCATCCCATCCCAGGGATCGCATCCCACCCCATCCAATCCCATCCCACCCCATCCCATCCCATTCCATCCCATCCCATCCCATCCCATCCCATCCCATGCCATCCCATCCCATCCCATCCCATCCCAGGGATCCCAACCCATCCCAGGGATCCCATCCCATCCCAGGAATCCCATCCTATCCCAGGGATCCCATCCCATCCCATCCCATCCTATCCCATCCCATCCCATCCCATCCCATCCCAGAGATCCCAACCCATACCAGGGATCCCATCCCAGGGATCCCATCCCATCCCAGCTATCCCATCCCAGGGATTCCATCCCATCCCGGGGATCCCATTTCACCTGTTCCCATCCCAGGGATCCCATCCCATCCCAGGGATCCCATCCCATCCCAACCCATCCCATCCCATCCCATTCCAGGGTTACCATCCCATCCCAGCTATCCCATCCCAGGGATTCCATCCCATCCCAGTTATCCCATTTCATCTGTTTCCATCCTTGGGATCCCATCCCATCCCATTGCATCCCATGGATCCAATCCCATCCCAACCCATCCCATCCCATGGATCCCATCCCATCCCAGGGATCCCATCCCATCCCATCCCAGGGATCCCATCCCAATCCAGGGATCCCATCCCATCTCATCCCAGGGATCACATCCCATGCCAGGGATCCCATGTCAGAGATCCCATCCCATCTCACGGATGCCATCCCAGGGATTCGATCCCAACCCAGGGATCCCATCCCATCCCCGGGATGCCATCCCAGGGATCCCATCCCATCCCATCCCAGGGATCCCATCCCATCCCAGGGATCCCACCCCATCCCATCCAATCCCATCCGAACCCATCCCAGGTATCCCATCCCAGGGATCCCATCCCATGCCGGCGCAGGGGTCCCATCCCATCCCATAGCAGGGATCCCATCCCAGCCCATCTCATCCCAGGGATCCCATCCCAGCCCATCTCATCCCAGGGATCCCATGCCATCCCATCCCATCCCATCCCATGCATCCCATCCCAGGGATCCTATCCCATCCCAGGGTTCCCATCCCATCCCATCCCAGGGATCGCATCCCATCCCATCCAATCCCATCCCACCCCATCCCATCCCATCCCATTCCATCCCAACCCATCCCATCCTATCCCATTCCCATCCCATCCCATCCCATCCCATCCCAGAGATCCCAACCCATACCAGGGATCCCATCCCATCCCAGGGATCCCATCCCATCCCAGCTATCCCATCCCAGGGATTCCATCCCATCCCGGGGATCCCATTTCACCTGTTCCCATCCCAGGGATCCCATCCCATCCCAGGGATCCCATCCCATCCCAACCCATCCCATCCCATCCCATTCCAGGGTTACCATCCCATCCCAGCTATCCCATCCCAGGGATTCCATCCCATCCCAGTTATCCCATTTCATCTGTTTCCATCCTTGGGATCCCATCCCATCCCATTGCATCCCATGGATCCAATCCCATCCCAACCCATCCCATCCCATGGATCCCATCCCATCCCAGGGATCCCATCCCATCCCATCCCATTCCATCCCATCCCATCCGATCCCATCCCATGCCGTCCCAGGGATCCCATCCCATCCCAGGGATCCCCTCCCATCCCTTCCCAGCCCATCCCATCCCGTCCCGTCCCATCCCATCCCATCCCATCCCATCTCATCCCATCCCATCCCAGGGATCCCATCCCATCCCAGGGATCCCATACCATCCCAGGGATCCCATCCCATCTCAGGGATCCCATCCCATCCCAGGGATCCCATCCCAATCCAGGGATCCCATCCCATCCCATCCCAGGGATCCCATCCCATCCCAGGGATCCCATCCCATCCCATCCCATCCCATCCTATCCCATCCCATCCCATCCCATCCCAGGGGTCACAACCCATCCCAGGGATTCAATCCCATCCCAGGGATCCCATCCCATCCCAGCTATCCCACCCCAGGGATTCCATCTCATCCCAGGGATCCCATTTCATCTGTTCCCATCCCAGGGATCCCATCCCATTCCAACCCATCCCATCCCATCCCAAGGATCCCATCCCATCCGATCCCATCCCATCCCATCCCATCCCATCCCATGGATCCAATTCCATCCCAACCCATCCCATCCCATGGATCCCATCCCATCCCAGGGATCCCATCCCATGCCATGCCATCCCATCCAATTCCATCCCTTCCCATCCCATCCCATCCGAGGAATCCCACACCAGGGATCCCATCCCATCCCAGTGATCCAATCCCAGCGATCCTATCCCATCCCAGGGATCCCATCCCATCCCAGGGATACCATCCCATGGAACGCATCCCATCCCATTCCATCCCATCCCTTCCCACCCCAGGGATCCCATCCCAGCCCATCTCATCCCAAGGATCCCATGCCATGCCATCCCATCCCATCCCATCCCAGGTATCCCATCCCATCCAAACCCATCCCATCCCATCCCAGGCATCCCATCCCAGGGATCCTATCCCATCCCAGGGATCCCATCCCAGGGATCTCATCCCATCCCAGCGATCCCATCCCATCCCAGGGATCCAATCCCATCCCAGCTATCCCATCCCAGGGATTCCACCCCATCCCAGGGATCCCATCCCATCTGTTCCCATCCCAAGTATCCTATCCCATCCCGTCCCATCCAAGGGAACCCATCCATTCCCTACCCAGGAATCCCATCCCTTCCCTTGCCATGGATCCCATCCCATTCCAGGGATCCCATCCCATCCCAGGGATCCAATCCCAGGGATCCCAACCCATACCAGAGATCCCATCCCATCCCAGGGATCCCATCCCATCCCAGGGATCCCATCCCATCCCACCCCAGAAATCCCATCCCATCCCAGGGATCCCATCCCATCCCATCCCAGGGATCCCATCCCATCCCAGGGATCCCATCCCATCCCACCCCAGAAATCCCATCCCATCCCAGGGATCCCATCCCATCCCATCCCAGGGATCCCATCCCATCCCAGGGATCCCATCCCAATCCAGGGATCCCATCCCATCCCATCCCAGGGATCCCATCCCATTCCAACCCATCCCATCCCATCCCAGGGATCCCATCCCATCCCATCCCAGGGATTCCATCCCATCCCAGGGATCCCATTTCATCTGTTCCCATCCCTGGGATCCCATCCCATCCCATCCCATGGATCCAATTCCATCCCAACCCATCCCATCCCATGGATCCCATCCCATCCCAGGGATCCCATCCCATGCCATCCCATCCCATCCCATCCCATCCCATCCCATCCCTTCCCATCCCATCCCATCCGAGGAATCCCACACCAGGGATCCCATCCCATCCCAGTGATCCAATCCCAGCGATCCTATCCCATCCCAGGGATCCCATCCCATCCCATCCCAGGGATACCATCCCATGGAACGCATCCCATCCCATTCCATCCCATCCCTTCCCACCCCAGGGATCCCATCCCAGCCCATCTCATCCCAAGGATCCCATGCCATGCCATCCCATCCCATCCCATCCCAGGGATCCCATCCCATCCAAACCCATCCCATCCCATCCCAGGCATCCCATCCCAGGGATCCTATCCCATCCCAGGCATCCCATCCCAGGGATCCAATCCCATCCCAGCTATCCCATCCCAGCTATCCCATCCCAGAGATCCCATCCCATCCCAGGGATCCCATCCCATCCCAGGGATCCCATCCCATCCCATCCCAGAAATCCCATCCCATCCCAGGGATCCCATCCCATCCCATCCCAGGGATCCCATCCCAGGAATCCCATCCCAATCCAGGGATCCCATCCCATCCCATCCCAGGGATCCCATCCCATCCTATCCCATCCCATCCCATCCCATCCCATCCCATCCCATCCCATCCCATCCCATCCCATCCCAGGGATCCCAACCCATCCCTGGGATCCCATCCCATCCCAGGGATCCCATCCCATCGCAACTACCCCATCCCAGGGATTCCGTCCCATCCCGGGGATCCCATTTCATCTGTTCCCATCCCAGGGATCCCATCCCATCCCATCCCAGGGATCCCATCCCATCTCAACCCATCCCATCCCATCCCATTCCAGGGATACCACCCCATCCCAGCTATCCCATCCCAGGGATTCCATCCCATCCCAGGGATCCCATTTCATCTGTTCCCATCCCTGGGATCCCATCCCATCCCATCCCATCCCATGGATCCAATCCCATCCCAACCCATCCCATCCCATGGATCCCATCCCATCCCAGGGATCCCATCCCATCCCATCCCAGGGATCGCATCCCATCCCATCCAATCCCATCCCACCCCATCCCATCCCATTCCATCCCATCCTATCCCATCCCATCCCATCCCATCCCATCTCATCCCATCCCATCCCAGGGATCCCATCCCATCCCAGGGATCCCATACCATCCCAGGGATCCCATCCCATCTCAGGGATCCCATCCCATCCCAGGGATCCCATCCCAATCCAGGGATCCCATCCCATCCCATCCCAGGGATCCCATCCCATCCCAGGGATCCCATCCCATCCCATCCCATCCCATCCCATCCCATCCTATCCAATCCCATCCCATCCCATCCCAGGGGTCACAACCCATCCCAGGGATTCAATCCCATCCCAGGGATCCCATCCCATCCCAGCTATCCCACCCCAGGGATTCCATCTCATCCCAGGGATCCCATTTCATCTGTTCCCATCCCAGGGATCCCATCCCATTCCAACACATCCCATCCCATCCCAAGGATGCCATCCCATCCCATCCCATCCCATCCCATCCCATCCCATCCCATCCCATCCCATCCCATCCCAGGGATTCCATCCCATCCCAGGGATCCCATTTCATCTGTTCCCATCCCTGGGATCCCATCCCATCCCATCCCATGGATCCAATTCCATCCCAACCCATCCCATCCCATGGATCCCATCCCATCCCAGGGATCCCATCCCATGCCATCCCATCCCATCCCATCCCTTCCCATCCCATCCCATCCGAGGAATCCCACACCAGGGATCCCATCCCATCCCAGTGATCCAATCCCGGCGATCCTATCCCATCCCAGGGATCCCATCCCATCCCATCCCAGGGATCCCATCCCATGGAACGCATCCCATCCCATTCCATCCCATCCCTTCCCACCCCAGGGATCCCATCCCAGCCCATCTCATCCCAAGGATCCCATGCCATGCCATCCCATCCCATCCCATCCCATCCCAGGGATCCCATCCCATCCAAACCCATCCCATCCCATCCCAGGCATCCCATCCCAGGGATCCTATCCCATCCCAGGGATCCCATCCCAGGGATCTCATCCCATCCCAGCGATCCCATCCCATCCCAGGGATCCAATCCCATCCCAGCTATCCCATCCCAGGGATTCCACCCCATCCCAGGGATCCCATCCCATCTGTTCCCATCCCAAGTATCCTATCCCATCCCGTCCCATCCAAGGGAACCCATCCATTCCCAACCCAGGAATCCCATCCCTTCCCTTGCCATGGATCCCATCCCATTCCAGGGATCCCATCCCAGGGATCCAATCCCAGGGATCCCAACCCATACCAGAGATCCCATCCCATCCCAGGGATCCCATCCCAGGGATCCCATCCCATCCCATCCCAGAAATCCCATCCCATCCCAGGGATCCCATCCCATCCCATCCCAGGGATCCCATCCCATCCCAGGGATCCCATCCCAATCCAGGGATCCCATCCCATCCCATCCCAGGGATCCCATCCCATCCCAGGGATCCCATCCCATCCTATCCCATCCCATCCCATCCCATCCTATCCCATCCCATCCCATCCTATCCCATCCCATCCCATCCCATCCCATCCCATCCCATCCCATCCCATCCCAGGGATCCCAACCCATCCCAGGGATCCCATCCCATCCCAGGGATCGCATCCCATCCCATCCAATCCCATCCCACCCCATTCCATCCCATTCCATCCCATCCCATCCCATCCCAGCCGATCCCATCCCATGCCGTCCCAGGGATCCCATCCCATCCCAGGGATCCCATCCCACCCCTTCCCAGCCCATCCCATCCCTTCCCATCCCATCCCATCCCATCCCATCACATCCCCGGGATCCAATCCCAGGGATTCCATCCCATCCCAGGGATCCCATCCCATACGAGGGATCACATTCCAGGATCCCATCTCATCCCATCCCAGGGATCCAATCCGATCCCATCTAATCCCAGGGATCCCATAAGATCCCATCAAACGGTTCCCAACCCATCCCAACCCATCCCATCCCATGGATCCCATCCCAGGGATCCCATCCCAGGGATCCCATACCATCCCAGGGATCCCATCCCATCCCATCCCATCCCATCCCATCCCATCCCATCCCATCCCATCCCATCCCATCCCATCCCAATCATCCCTGCTATCTCATGCCAGGTATTCCATCTCATCCCACGGATCAAATCCCAGGGATCCCATCCCCTCCCTTCCCTTCCCATTCCATCCCATCCCAGGGATCCCATCCCATCCCAGGGATAACATCCCAGGGATCCCATCCCATCCCAGGGATCCAATTCCATTCCATCCCATCCCATCTCATCCCAGGGATCACATCCCATGCCAGGGATCCCATGTCAGAGATCCCATCCCATCTCACGGATGCCATCCCAGGGATTCGATCCCAACCCAGTGATCCCATCCCATCCCCGGGATGCCATCCCAGGGATCCCATCCCATCCCATCCCAGGGATCCCATCCCATCCCAGGGATCCCACCCCATCCCATCCAATCCCATCCGAACCCATCCCAGGTATCCCATCCCAGGGATCCCATCCCATGCCGGCGCAGGGGTCCCATCCCATCCCATAGCAGGGATCCCATCCCAGCCCATCTCATCCCAGGGATCCCATCCCAGCCCATCTCATCCCAGGGATCCCATGCCATCCCATCCCATCCCATCCCATGCATCCCATCCCAGGGATCCTATCCCATCCCAGGGTTCCCATCCCATCCCATCCCAGGGATCGCATCCCATCCCATCCAATCCCATCCCACCCCATCCCATCCCATCCCATTCCATCCCAACCCATCCCATCCTATCCCATTCCCATCCCATCCCATCCCATCCCAGAGATCCCAACCCATACCAGGGATCCCATCCCATCCCAGGGATCCCATCCCATCCCAGCTATCCCATCCCAGGGATTCCATCCCATCCCGGGGATCCCATTTCACCTGTTCCCATCCCAGGGATCCCATCCCATCCCAGGGATCCCATCCCATCCCAACCCATCCCATCCCATCCCATTCCAGGGTTACCATCCCATCCCAGCTATCCCATCCCAGGGATTCCATCCCATCCCAGTTATCCCATTTCATCTGTTTCCATCCTTGGGATCCCATCCCATCCCATTGCATCCCATGGATCCAATCCCATCCCAACCCATCCCATCCCATGGATCCCATCCCATCCCAGGGATCCCATCCCATCCCATCCCATTCCATCCCATCCCATCCGATCCCATCCCATGCCGTCCCAGGGATCCCATCCCATCCCAGGGATCCCCTCCCATCCCTTCCCAGCCCATCCCATCCCGTCCCGTCCCATCCCATCCCATCCCATCCCATCCCATCCCATCCCATCTCATCCCATCCCATCCCAGGGATCCCATCCCATCCCAGGGATCCCATACCATCCCAGGGATCCCATCCCATCTCAGGGATCCCATCCCATCCCAGGGATCCCATCCCAATCCAGGGATCCCAGGGATCCCATCCCATCCCAGGGATCCCATCCCATCCCAGGGATCCCATCCCATCCCATCCCATCCCATCCTATCCCATCCCATCCCATCCCATCCCAGGGGTCACAACCCATCCCAGGGATTCAATCCCATCCCAGGGATCCCATCCCATCCCAGCTATCCCACCCCAGGGATTCCATCTCATCCCAGGGATCCCATTTCATCTGTTCCCATCCCAGGGATCCCATCCCATTCCAACCCATCCCATCCCATCCCAAGGATCCCATCCCATCCCATCCCATCCCATCCCATCCCATCCCATCCCATCCCATGGATCCAATTCCATCCCAACCCATCCCATCCCATGGATCCCATCCCATCCCAGGGATCCCATCCCATGCCATGCCATCCCATCCCATCCCATCCCATCCCTTCCCATCCCATCCCATCCGAGGAATCCCACACCAGGGATCCCATCCCATCCCAGTGATCCAATCCCAGCGATCCTATCCCATCCCAGGGATCCCATCCCATCCCATCCCAGGGATACCATCCCATGGAACGCATCCCATCCCATTCCATCCCATCCCTTCCCACCCCAGGGATCCCATCCCAGCCCATCTCATCCCAAGGATCCCATGCCATGCCATCCCATCCCATCCCATCCCAGGTATCCCATCCCATCCAAACCCATCCCATCCCATCCCAGGCATCCCATCCCAGGGATCCTATCCCATCCCAGGGATCCCATCCCAGGGATCTCATCCCATCCCAGCGATCCCATCCCATCCCAGGGATCCAATCCCATCCCAGCTATCCCATCCCAGGGATTCCACCCCATCCCAGGGATCCCATCCCATCTGTTCCCATCCCAAGTATCCTATCCCATCCCGTCCCATCCAAGGGAACCCATCCATTCCCTACCCAGGAATCCCATCCCTTCCCTTGCCATGGATCCCATCCCATTCCAGGGATCCCATCCCATCCCAGGGATCCAATCCCAGGGATCCCAACCCATACCAGAGATCCCATCCCATCCCAGGGATCCCATCCCATCCCACCCCAGAAATCCCATCCCAGGGATCCCATCCCATTCCATCCCAGGGATCCCATCCCATCCCAGGGATCCCATCCCATCCCACCCCAGAAATCCCATCCCATCCCAGGGATCCCATCCCATCCCATCCCAGGGATCCCATCCCATCCCAGGGATCCCATCCCAATCCAGGGATCCCATCCCATCCCATCCCAGGGATCCCATCCCATTCCAACCCATCCCATCCCATCCCATCCCAGGGATCCCATCCCATCCCATCCCAGGGATTCCATCCCATCCCAGGGATCCCATTTCATCTGTTCCCATCCCTGGGATCCCATCCCATCCCATCCCATGGATCCAATTCCATCCCAACCCATCCCATCCCATGGATCCCATCCCATCCCAGGGATCCCATCCCATGCCATCCCATCCCATCCCATCCCTTCCCATCCCATCCCATCCGAGGAATCCCACACCAGGGATCCCATCCCATCCCAGTGATCCAATCCCAGCGATCCTATCCCATCCCAGGGATCCCATCCCATCCCATCCCAGGGATACCATCCCATGGAACGCATCCCATCCCATTCCATCCCATCCCTTCCCACCCCAGGGATCCCATCCCAGCCCATCTCATCCCAAGGATCCCATGCCATGCCATCCCATCCCATCCCATCCCAGGGATCCCATCCCATCCAAACCCATCCCATCCCATCCCAGGCATCCCATCCCAGGGATCCTATCCCATCCCAGGCATCCCATCCCAGGGATCCAATCCCATCCCAGCTATCCCATCCCAGAGATCCCATCCCATCCCAGGGATCCCATCCCATCCCAGGGATCCCATCCCATCCCATCCCAGAAATCCCATCCCATCCCAGGGATCCCATCCCATCCCATCCCAGGGATCCCATCCCAGGGATCCCATCCCAATCCAGGGATCCCATCCCATCCCATCCCAGGGATCCCATCCCATCCTATCCCATCCCATCCCATCCCATCCCATCCCATCCCATCCCATCCCATCCCATCCCATCCCATCCCAGGGATCCCATCCCATCCAAACCCATCCCATCCCATCCCATCCCATCCCATCCCGTCCCATCACATCCCATCCCAGATATCCCATCCCAGGGATCCCATCCCATCCCAGGGATCCCATCCCATCCCATCCAAGGGATCCCATCCCATCCCATCCCATCCCATCCCATCCAAACCCATCCCATCCCATCCCAGGCATCCCATCCCAGGGATCCTATCCCATCCCAGGGATCCCATCCCAGGGATCTCATCCCATCCCAGCGATCCCATCCCATCCCAGGGATCCAATCCCATCCCAGCTATCCCATCCCAGGGATTCCACCCCATCCCAGGGATCCCATCCCATCTGTTCCCATCCCAAGTATCCTATCCCATCCCGTCCCATCCAAGGGAACCCATCCATTCCCTACCCAGGAATCCCATCCCTTCCCTTGCCATGGATCCCATCCCATTCCAGGGATCCCATCCCATCCCAGGGATCCAATCCCAGGGATCCCAACCCATACCAGAGATCCCATCCCATCCCAGGGATCCCATCCCATCCCACCCCAGAAATCCCATCCCAGGGATCCCATCCCATTCCATCCCAGGGATCCCATCCCATCCCAGGGATCCCATCCCATCCCACCCCAGAAATCCCATCCCATCCCAGGGATCCCATCCCATCCCATCCCAGGGATCCCATCCCATCCCAGGGATCCCATCCCAATCCAGGGATCCCATCCCATCCCATCCCAGGGATCCCATCCCATTCCAACCCATCCCATCCCATCCCATCCCAGGGATCCCATCCCATCCCATCCCAGGGATTCCATCCCATCCCAGGGATCCCATTTCATCTGTTCCCATCCCTGGGATCCCATCCCATCCCATCCCATGGATCCAATTCCATCCCAACCCATCCCATCCCATGGATCCCATCCCATCCCAGGGATCCCATCCCATGCCATCCCATCCCATCCCATCCCATCCCTTCCCATCCCATCCCATCCGAGGAATCCCACACCAGGGATCCCATCCCATCCCAGTGATCCAATCCCAGCGATCCTATCCCATCCCAGGGATCCCATCCCATCCCATCCCAGGGATACCATCCCATGGAACGCATCCCATCCCATTCCATCCCATCCCTTCCCACCCCAGGGATCCCATCCCAGCCCATCTCATCCCAAGGATCCCATGCCATGCCATCCCATCCCATCCCATCCCAGGGATCCCATCCCATCCAAACCCATCCCATCCCATCCCAGGCATCCCATCCCAGGGATCCTATCCCATCCCAGGCATCCCATCCCAGGGATCCAATCCCATCCCAGCTATCCCATCCCAGAGATCCCATCCCATCCCAGGGATCCCATCCCATCCCAGGGATCCCATCCCATCCCATCCCAGAAATCCCATCCCATCCCAGGGATCCCATCCCATCCCATCCCAGGGATCCCATCCCAGGGATCCCATCCCAATCCAGGGATCCCATCCCATCCCATCCCTGGGATCCCATCCCATCCCAGGGATCCCATCCCATCGCAACTACCCCATCCCAGGGATTCCGTCCCATCCCGGGGATCCCATTTCATCTGTTCCCATCCCAGGGATCCCATCCCATCCCATCCCAGGGATCCCATCCCATCTCAACCCATCCCATCCCATCCCATTCCAGGGATACCACCCCATCCCAGCTATCCCATCCCAGGGATTCCATCCCATCCCAGAGATCCCATTTCATCTGTTCCCATCCCTGGGATCCCATCCCATCCCATCCCATCCCATGGATCCAATCCCATCCCAACCCATCCCATCCCATGGATCCCATCCCATCCCAGGGATCCCATCCCATCCCATCCCAGGGATCGCATCCCATCCCATCCAATCCCATCCCACCCCATCCCATCCCATTCCATCCCATCCTATCCCATCCCATCCCATCCCATCTCATCCCATCCCATCCCAGGGATCCCATCCCATCCCAGGGATCCCATCCCATCCCAGGGATCCCATCCCATCTCAGGGATCCCATCCCATCCCAGGGATCCCATCCCAATCCAGGGATCCCATCCCATCCCATCCCAGGGATCCCATCCCATCCCATCCCATCCCATCCCATCCTATCCAATCCCATCCCATCCCATCCCAGGGGTCACAACCCATCCCAGGGATTCAATCCCATCCCAGGGATCCCATCCCATCCCAGCTATCCCACCCCAGGGATTCCATCTCATCCCAGGGATCCCATTTCATCTGTTCCCATCCCAGGGATCCCATCCCATTCCAACACATCCCATCCCATCCCAAGGATGCCATCCCATCCCATCCCATCCCATCCCATCCCATCCCATCCCATCCCAGGGATTCCATCCCATCCCAGGGATCCCATTTCATCTGTTCCCATCCCTGGGATCCCATCCCATCCCATCCCATGGATCCAATTCCATCCCAACCCATCCCATCCCATGGATCCCATCCCATCCCAGGGATCCCATCCCATGCCATCCCATCCCATCCCTTCCCATCCCATCCCATCCGAGGAATCCCACACCAGGGATCCCATCCCATCCCAGTGATCCAATCCCAGCGATCCTATCCCATCCCAGGGATCCCATCCCATCCCATCCCAGGGATCCCATCCCATGGAACGCATCCGATCCCATTCCATCCCATCCCTTCCCACCCCAGGGATCCCATCCCAGCCCATCTCATCCCAAGGATCCCATGCCATGCCATCCCATCCCATCCCATCCCAGGGATCCCATCCCATCCAAACCCATCCCATCCCATCCCAGGCATCCCATCCCAGGGATCCTATCCCATCCCAGGGATCCCATCCCAGGGATCTCATCCCATCCCAGCGATCCCATCCCATCCCAGGGATCCAATCCCATCCCAGCTATCCCATCCCAGGGATTCCACCCCATCCCAGGGATCCCATCCCATCTGTTCCCATCCCAAGTATCCTATCCCATCCCGTCCCATCCAAGGGAACCCATCCATTCCCAACCCTGGAATCCCATCCCTTCCCTTGCCATGGATCCCATCCCATTCCAGGGATCCCATCCCAGGGATCCAATCCCAGGGATCCCAACCCATACCAGAGATCCCATCCCATCCCAGGGATCCCATCCCATCCCAGGGATCCCATCCCATCCCATCCCAGAAATCCCATCCCATCCCAGGGATCCCATCCCATCCCATCCCAGGGATCCCATCCCATCCCAGGGATCCCATCCCAATCCAGGGATCCCATCCCATCCCATCCCAGGGATCCCATCCCATCCCAGGGATCCCATCCCATCCTATCCCATCCCATCCCATCCCATCCTATCCCATCCCATCCCATCCTATCCCATCCCATCCCATCCCATCCCATCCCATCCCATTCCATCCCAGGGATCCCAACCCATCCCAGGGATCCCATCCCATCCCAGGGATCCCATCCCATCGCAGCAATCCCATCCCAGGGATTCCATCCCATCCCGGGGATCCCATTTCATCTGTTCCCATCCCAGGGATCCCATCCCATTCCATCCCAGGGATCCCATCCCATCTCAACCCATCCCATCCCATCCCATTCCAGGGATACCACCCCATCCCAGCTATCCCATCCCAGGGATTCCATCCCATCCCAGGGATCCCATTTCATCTGTTCCCATCCCTGGGATCCCATCCCATCCCATCCCATGGATCCAATCCCATCCCAACCCACCCCATCCCATGGATCCCATCCCATCCCAGGGATCCCATCCCATCCCATCCCAGGGATCGCATCCCATCCCATCCAATCCCATCCCACCCCATCCCATCCCATTCCATCCCATCCTATCCCATCCCATCCCATCCCATCTCATCCCATCCCATCCCAGGGATCCCAACCCATCCCAGGGATCCCATCCCATCCCAGGGATCCCATCCAATCCCAGGGATCCCATCCCATCCCATCCTATCCCATCCCATCCCATCCCATCCCATCCCATCCCATCCCATCTCAACCCATCCCATCCCATCCCATTCCAGGGATACCATCCCATCCCTGCTATCCCATCCCAGGGATTCCATCCCATCCCAGGGATCCCATCCCATCCCAGGGATCGCATCCCATCCCATCCAATCCCATCCCACCCCATTCCATCCCATTCCATCCCATCCCATCCCATCCCAGCCGATCCCATCCCATGCCGTCCCAGGGATCCCATCCCATCCCAGGGATCCCATCCCACCCCTTCCCAGCCCATCCCATCCCTTCCCATCCCATCCCTTCCCATCCCATCCCATCCCATCCCATCACATCCCCGGGATCCAATCCCAGGGATTCCATCCCATCCCAGGGATCCCATCCCATACGAGGGATCACATTCCAGGATCCCATCTCATCCCATCCCAGGGATCCAATCCGATCCCATCTAATCCCAGGGATCCCATAAGATCCCATCAAACGGTTACCAACCCATCCCAACCCATCCCATCCCATGGATCCCATCCCAGGGATCCCATCCCAGGGATCCCATACCATCCCAGGGATCCCATCCGATCCCATCCCATCCCATCCCATCCCATCCCATCCCATCCCATCCCATCCCAATCATCCCTGCTATCTCATGCCAGGTATTCCATCTCATCCCACGGATCAAATCCCAGGGATCCCATCCCCTCCCATCCCTTCCCATTCCATCCCATCCCAGGGATCCCATCCCATCCCAGGGATAACATCCCAGGGATCCCATCCCATCCCAGGGATCCAATTCCATTCCATCCCATCCCATCTCATCCCAGGGATCACATCCCATGCCAGGGATCCCATGTCAGAGATCCCATCCCATCTCACGGATGCCATCCCAGGGATTCGATCCCAACCCAGGGATCCCATCCCATCCCAGGAATCCCATTCCAGGGATCCCATCCCATCCCAGGGATCCCATCCCATCCCAGGGATCCAATCCCAGGGATCCCAACCCATACCAGAGATCCCATCCCATCCCAGGGATCCCATCCCATCCCAGGGATCCCATCCCATCCCATCCCAGAAATCCCATCCCATCCCAGGGATCCCATCCCATCCCATCCCAGGGATCCCATCCCAGGGATCCCATCCCAATCCAGGGATCCCATCCCATCCTATCCCATCCCATCCCATCCCAGGGATCCCATCCCATCTCAACCCATCCCATCCCATCCCATTCCAGGGATACCACCCCATCCCAGCTATCCCATCCCAGGGATTCCATCCCATCCCAGGGATCCCATTTCATCTGTTCCCATCCCTGGGATCCCATCCCATCCCATCCCATCCCATCCCATGGATCCAATCCCATCCCAACCCATCCCATCCCATGGATCCCATCCCATCCCAGGGATCCCATCCCATCCCATCCCAGGGATCGCATCCCATCCCATCCAATCCCATCCCACCCCATCCCATCCCATTCCATCCCATCCTATCCCATCCCATCCCATCCCATCCCATCTCATCCCATCCCATCCCAGGGATCCCATCCCATCCCAGGGATCCCATAGCATCCCAGGGATCCCATCCCATCTCAGGGATCCCATCCCATCCCAGGGATCCCATCCCAATCCAGGGATCCCATCCCATCCCATCCCAGGGATCCCATCCCATCCCAGGGATCCCATCCCATCCCATCCCATCCCATCCCATCCTATCCCATCCCATCCCATCCCATCCCAGGGGTCACAACCCATCCCAGGGATTCAATCCCATCCCAGGGATCCCATCCCATCCCAGCTATCCCACCCCAGGGATTCCATCTCATCCCAGGGATCCCATTTCATCTGTTCCCATCCCAGGGATCCCATCCCATTCCAACACATCCCATCCCATCCCAAGGATGCCATCCCATCCCATCCCATCCCATCCCATCCCATCCCATCCCATCCCAGGGATTCCATCCCATCCCAGGGATCCCATTTCATCTGTTCCCATCCCTGGGATCCCATCCCATCCCATCCCATGGATCCAATTCCATCCCAACCCATCCCATCCCATGGATCCCATCCCATCCCAGGGATCCCATCCCATGCCATCCCATCCCATCCCTTCCCATCCCATCCCATCCGAGGAATCCCACACCAGGGATCCCATCCCATCCCAGTGATCCAATCCCAGCGATCCTATCCCATCCCAGGGATCCCATCCCATCCCATCCCAGGGATCCCATCCCATGGAACGCATCCCATCCCATTCCATCCCATCCCTTCCCACCCCAGGGATCCCATCCCAGCCCATCTCATCCCAAGGATCCCATGCCATGCCATCCCATCCCATCCCATCCCAGGGATCCCATCCCATCCAAACCCATCCCATCCCATCCCAGGCATCCCATCCCAGGGATCCTATCCCATCACAGGGATCCCATCCCAGGGATCTCATCCCATCCCAGCGATCCCATCCCATCCCAGGGATCCAATCCCATCCCAGCTATCCCATCCCAGGGATTCCACCCCATCCCAGGGATCCCATCCCATCTGTTCCCATCCCAAGTATCCTATCCCATCCCGTCCCATCCAAGGGAACCCATCCATTCCCAACCCAGGAATCCCATCCCTTCCCTTGCCATGGATCCCATCCCATTCCAGGGATCCCATCCCAGGGATCCAATCCCAGGGATCCCAACCCATACCAGAGATCCCATCCCATCCCAGGGATCCCATCCCATCCCAGGGATCCCATCCCATCCCATCCCAGAAATCCCATCCCATCCCAGGGATCCCATCCCATCCCATCCCAGGGATCCCATCCCATCCCAGGGATCCCATCCCAATCCAGGGATCCCATCCCATCCCATCCCAAGGATCCCATCCCATCCCAGGGATCCCATCCCATCCTATCCCATCCCATCCCATCCTATCCCATCCCATCCCATCCCATCCCATCCCATCCCATCCCATCCCATCCCAGGGATCCCAACCCATCCCAGGGATCCCATCCCATCCCAGGGATCCCATCCCATCGCAGCTATCCCATCCCAGGGATTCCATCCCATCCCGGGGATCCCATTTCATCTGTTCCCATCCCAGGGATCCCATCCCATCCCATCCCAGGGATCCCATCCCATCTCAACCCATCCCATCCCATTCCAGGGATACCACCCCATCCCAGCTATCCCATCCCAGGGATTCCATCCCATCCCAGGGATCCCATTTCATCTGTTCCCATCCCTGGGATCCCATCCCATCCCATCCCATCCCATGGATCCAATCCCATCCCAACCCACCCCATCCCATGGATCCCATCCCATCCCAGGGATCCCATCCCATCCCATCCCATCCAATCCCATCCCACCCCATCCAATCCCATCCCACCCCATCCCATCCCATTCCATCCCATCCTATCCCATCCCATCCCATCCCATCCCATCCCATCCCATCTCATCCCATCCCATCCCAGGGATCCCAACCCATCCCAGGGATCCCATCCCATCCCAGGGATCCCACCCAATCCCAGGGATCCCATCCCATCCCATCCTATCCCATCCCATCCCATCCCATCCCATCCCATCCCATCTCAACCCATCCCATCCCATCCCATTCCAGGGATACCATCCCATCCCTGCTATCCCATCCCAGGGATTCCATCCCATCCCAGGGATCCCATTTCATCTGTTTCCATCCTTGGGATCCCATCCCATCCCATCGCATCCCATGGATCCAATCCCATCCCAACCCATCCCATCCCATGGATCCCATCCCATCCCAGGGATCCCATCCCATCCCAGGGATCGCATCCCATCCCATCCAATCCCATCCCACCCCATTCCATCCCATTCCATCCCATCCCATCCCATCCCAGCCGATCCCATCCCATCCAATCCCATCCCACCCCATTCCATCCCATTCCATCCCATCCCATCCCATCCCAGCCGATCCCATCCCATGCCGTCCCAGGGATCCCATCCCATCCCAGGGATCCCATCCCACCCCTTCCCAGCCCATCCCATCCCTTCCCATCCCATCCCTTCCCATCCCATCCCATCCCATCCCATCACATCCCCGGGATCCAATCCCAGGGATTCCATCCCATCCCAGGGATCCCATCCCATACGAGGGATCACATTCCAGGATCCCATCTCATCCCATCCCAGGGATCCAATCCCATCCCATCTAATCCCAGGGATCCCATAAGATCCCATCAAACGGTTCCCAACCCATCCCAACCCATCCCATCCCATGGATCCCATCCCAGGGATCCCATCCCAGGGATCCCATACCATCCCAGGGATCCCATCCCATCCCATCCCATCCCATCCCATCCCATCCCATCCCATCCCATCCCAATCATCCCTGCTATCTCATGCCAGGTATTCCATCTCATCCCACGGATCAAATCCCAGGGATCCCATCCCCTCCCATCCCTTCCCATTCCATCCCATCCCAGGGATCCCATCCCATCCCAGGGATAACATCCCAGGGATCCCATCCCATCCCAGGGATCCAATTCCATTCCATCCCATCCCATCTCATCCCAGGGATCACATCCCATCCCAGGGATCCAATCCCAGGGATCCCAACCCATACCAGAGATCCCATCCCATCCCAGGGATCCCATCCCATCCCAGGGATCCCATCCCATCCCATCCCAGGGATCCCATCCCAGGGATCCCATCCCAATCCAGGGATCCCATCCCATCCCATCCCAGGGATCCCATCCCATCCTATCCCATCCCATCCCATCCCATCCCATCCCATCCCATCCCATCCCATCCCAGGGATCCCAACCCATCCCTGGGATCCCATCCCATCCCAGGGATCCAATCCCATCCCAGCTATCCCATCCCAGGGATTCCACCCCATCCCAGGGATCCCATCCCATCTGTTCCCATCCCAAGTATCCTATCCCATCCCGTCCCATCCAAGGGAACCCATCCATTCCCAACCCAGGAATCCCATCCCTTCCCTTGCCATGGATCCCATCCCATTCCAGGGATCCCATCCCAGGGATCCAATCCCAGGGATCCCATCCCATCCCAGGGATCCCATACCATCCCAGGGATCCCATCCCATCTCAGGGATCCCATCCCATCCCAGGGATCCCATCCCAATCCAGGGATCCCATCCCATCCCATCCCAGGGATCCCATCCCATCCCAGGGATCGCATCCCATCCCATCCAATCCCATCCCACCCCATCCCATCCCATTCCATCCCATCCTATCCCATCCCATCCCATCCCATCCCATCTCATCCCATCCCATCCCAGGGATCCCATCCCATCCCAGGGATCCCATAGCATCCCAGGGATCCCATCCCATCTCAGGGATCCCATCCCATCCCAGGGATCCCATCCCAATCCAGGGATCCCATCCCATCCCATCCCAGGGATCCCATCCCATCCCAGGGATCCCATCCCATCCCATCCCATCCCATCCCATCCTATCCCATCCCATCCCATCCCATCCCAGGGGTCACAACCCATCCCAGGGATTCAATCCCATCCCAGGGATCCCATCCCATCCCAGCTATCCCACCCCAGGGATTCCATCTCATCCCAGGGATCCCATTTCATCTGTTCCCATCCCAGGGATCCCATCCCATTCCAACACATCCCATCCCATCCCAAGGATGCCATCCCATCCCATCCCATCCCATCCCATCCCATCCCATCCCATCCCAGGGATTCCATCCCATCCCAGGGATCCCATTTCATCTGTTCCCATCCCTGGGATCCCATCCCATCCCATCCCATGGATCCAATTCCATCCCAACCCATCCCATCCCATGGATCCCATCCCATCCCAGGGATCCCATCCCATGCCATCCCATCCCATCCCTTCCCATCCCATCCCATCCGAGGAATCCCACACCAGGGATCCCATCCCATCCCAGTGATCCAATCCCAGCGATCCTATCCCATCCCAGGGATCCCATCCCATCCCATCCCAGGGATCCCATCCCATGGAACGCATCCCATCCCATTCCATCCCATCCCTTCCCACCCCAGGGATCCCATCCCAGCCCATCTCATCCCAAGGATCCCATGCCATGCCATCCCATCCCATCCCATCCCAGGGATCCCATCCCATCCAAACCCATCCCATCCCATCCCAGGCATCCCATCCCAGGGATCCTATCCCATCACAGGGATCCCATCCCAGGGATCTCATCCCATCCCAGCGATCCCATCCCATCCCAGGGATCCAATCCCATCCCAGCTATCCCATCCCAGGGATTCCACCCCATCCCAGGGATCCCATCCCATCTGTTCCCATCCCAAGTATCCTATCCCATCCCGTCCCATCCAAGGGAACCCATCCATTCCCAACCCAGGAATCCCATCCCTTCCCTTGCCATGGATCCCATCCCATTCCAGGGATCCCATCCCAGGGATCCAATCCCAGGGATCCCAACCCATACCAGAGATCCCATCCCATCCCAGGGATCCCATCCCATCCCAGGGATCCCATCCCATCCCATCCCAGAAATCCCATCCCATCCCAGGGATCCCATCCCATCCCATCCCAGGGATCCCATCCCATCCCAGGGATCCCATCCCAATCCAGGGATCCCATCCCATCCCATCCCAAGGATCCCATCCCATCCCAGGGATCCCATCCCATCCTATCCCATCCCATCCCATCCTATCCCATCCCATCCCATCCCATCCCATCCCATCCCATCCCATCCCATCCCATCCCAGGGATCCCAACCCATCCCAGGGATCCCATCCCATCCCAGGGATCCCATCCCATCGCAGCTATCCCATCCCAGGGATTCCATCCCATCCCGGGGATCCCATTTCATCTGTTCCCATCCCAGGGATCCCATCCCATCCCATCCCAGGGATCCCATCCCATCTCAACCCATCCCATCCCATCCCATTCCAGGGATACCACCCCATCCCAGCTATCCCATCCCAGGGATTCCATCCCATCCCAGGGATCCCATTTCATCTGTTCCCATCCCTGGGATCCCATCCCATCCCATCCCATCCCATGGATCCAATCCCATCCCAACCCACCCCATCCCATGGATCCCATCCCATCCCAGGGATCCCATCCCATCCCATCCCATCCAATCCCATCCCACCCCATCCAATCCCATCCCACCCCATCCCATCCCATTCCATCCCATCCTATCCCATCCCATCCCATCCCATCCCATCCCATCCCATCTCATCCCATCCCATCCCAGGGATCCCAACCCATCCCAGGGATCCCATCCCATCCCAGGGATCCCACCCAATCCCAGGGATCCCATCCCATCCCATCCTATCCCATCCCATCCCATCCCATCCCATCCCATCCCATCTCAACCCATCCCATCCCATCCCATTCCAGGGATACCATCCCATCCCTGCTATCCCATCCCAGGGATTCCATCCCATCCCAGGGATCCCATTTCATCTGTTTCCATCCTTGGGATCCCATCCCATCCCATCGCATCCCATGGATCCAATCCCATCCCAACCCATCCCATCCCATGGATCCCATCCCATCCCAGGGATCCCATCCCATCCCAGGGATCGCATCCCATCCCATCCAATCCCATCCCACCCCATTCCATCCCATTCCATCCCATCCCATCCCATCCCAGCCGATCCCATCCCATCCAATCCCATCCCACCCCATTCCATCCCATTCCATCCCATCCCATCCCATCCCAGCCGATCCCATCCCATGCCGTCCCAGGGATCCCATCCCATCCCAGGGATCCCATCCCACCCCTTCCCAGCCCATCCCATCCCTTCCCATCCCATCCCTTCCCATCCCATCCCATCCCATCCCATCACATCCCCGGGATCCAATCCCAGGGATTCCATCCCATCCCAGGGATCCCATCCCATACGAGGGATCACATTCCAGGATCCCATCTCATCCCATCCCAGGGATCCAATCCCATCCCATCTAATCCCAGGGATCCCATAAGATCCCATCAAACGGTTCCCAACCCATCCCAACCCATCCCATCCCATGGATCCCATCCCAGGGATCCCATCCCAGGGATCCCATACCATCCCAGGGATCCCATCCCATCCCATCCCATCCCATCCCATCCCATCCCATCCCATCCCATCCCATCCCATCCCAATCATCCCTGCTATCTCATGCCAGGTATTCCATCTCATCCCACGGATCAAATCCCAGGGATCCCATCCCCTCCCATCCCTTCCCATTCCATCCCATCCCAGGGATCCCATCCCATCCCAGGGATAACATCCCAGGGATCCCATCCCATCCCAGGGATCCAATTCCATTCCATCCCATCCCATCTCATCCCAGGGATCACATCCCATCCCAGGGATCCAATCCCAGGGATCCCAACCCATACCAGAGATCCCATCCCATCCCAGGGATCCCATCCCATCCCAGGGATCCCATCCCATCCCATCCCAGGGATCCCATCCCAGGGATCCCATCCCAATCCAGGGATCCCATCCCATCCCATCCCAGGGATCCCATCCCATCCTATCCCATCCCATCCCATCCCATCCCATCCCATCCCATCCCATCCCAGGGATCCCAACCCATCCCTGGGATCCCATCCCATCCCAGGGATCCAATCCCATCCCAGCTATCCCATCCCAGGGATTCCACCCCATCCCAGGGATCCCATCCCATCTGTTCCCATCCCAAGTATCCTATCCCATCCCGTCCCATCCAAGGGAACCCATCCATTCCCAACCCAGGAATCCCATCCCTTCCCTTGCCATGGATCCCATCCCATTCCAGGGATCCCATCCCAGGGATCCAATCCCAGGGATCCCATCCCATCCCAGGGATCCCATACCATCCCAGGGATCCCATCCCATCTCAGGGATCCCATCCCATCCCAGGGATCCCATCCCAATCCAGGGATCCCATCCCATCCCATCCCAGGGATCCCATCCCATCCCAGGGATCCCATCCCATCCCATCCTATCCCATCCCATCCCATCCCATCCCATCCCAGGGGTCACAACCCATCCCAGGGATTCAATCCCATCCCAGGGATCCCATCCCATCCCAGCTATCCCACCCCAGGGATTCCATCTCATCCCAGGGATCCCATTTCATCTGTTACCATCCCAGGGATCCCATCCCATTCCAACACATCCCATCCCATCCCAAGGATGCCATCCCATCCCATCCCATCCCATCCCATCCCATCCCATCCCATCCCAGGGATTCCATCCCATCCCAGGGATCCCATTTCATCTGTTCCCATCCCTGGGATCCCATCCCATCCCATCCCATGGATCCAATTCCATCCCAACCCATCCCATCCCATGGATCCCATCCCATCCCAGGGATGCCATCCCAATCCAGGGATCCCATCCCATCCTATCCCATCCCATCCCATCCCAGGGATCCCATCCCATCTCAACCCATCCCATCCCATCCCATTCCAGGGATACCACCCCATCCCAGCTATCCCATCCCAGGGATTCCATCCCATCCCAGGGATCCCATCCCATCCCTTCCCATCCCTGGGATCCCATCCCATCCCATCCCATCCCATCCCATGGATCCAATCCCATCCCAACCCATCCCATCCCATGGATCCCATCCCATCCCAGGGATCCCATCCCATCCCATCCCAGGGATCGCATCCCATCCCATCCAATCCCATCCCACCCCATCCCATCCCATTCCATCCCATCCTATCCCATCCCATCCCATCCCATCCCATCTCATCCCATCCCATCCCAGGGATCCCATCCCATCCCAGGGATCCCATACCATCCCAGGGATCCCATCCCATCTCAGGGATCCCATCCCATCCCAGGGATCCCATCCCAATCCAGGGATCCCATCCCATCCCATCCCAGGGATCCCATCCCATCCCAGGGATCCCATCCCATCCCATCCCATCCCATCCCATCCTATCCCATCCCATCCCATCCCATCCCATCCCAGGGGTCACAACCCATCCCAGGGATTCAATCCGATCCCAGGGATCCCATCCCATCCCAGCTATCCCACCCCAGGGATTCCATCTCATCCCAGGGATCCCATTTCATCTGTTCCCATCCCAGGGATCCCATCCCATTCCAACACATCCCATCCCATCCCAAGGATGCCATCCCATCCCATCCCATCCCATCCCATCCCATCCCATCCCATCCCATCCCAGGGATCCCATCCCATCCCAGGGATCCCATCCCATCCCAGGGATCCCATTTCATCTGTTCCCATCCCTGGGATCCCATCCCATCCCATCCCATGGATCCAATCCCATCCCAACCCATCCCATCCCATGGATCCCATCCCATCCCAGGGATCCCATGCCATCCCATCCCATCCCATCCCTTCCCATCCCATCCCATCCGAGGAATCCCACACCAGGGATCCCATCCCATCCCAGTGATCCAATCCCAGCGATCCTATCCCATCCCAGGGATCCCATCCCATCCCATCCCAGGGATCCCATCCCATGGAACGCATCCCATCCCATTCCATCCCATCCCTTCCCACCCCAGGGATCCCATCCCAGCCCATCTCATCCCAAGGATCCCATGCCATGCCATCCCATCCCATCCCAGGGATCCCATCCCATCCAAACCCATCCCATCCCATCCCAGGCATCCCATCCCAGGGATCCTATCCCATCCCAGGGATCCCATCCCAGGGATCTCATCCCATCCCAGCGATCCCATCCCATCCCAGGGATCCAATCCCATCCCAGCTATCCCATCCCAGGGATTCCACCCCATCCCAGGGATCCCATGCCATCTGTTCCCATCCCAAGTATCCTATCCCATCCCGTCCCATCCAAGGGAACCCATCCATTCCCAACCCAGGAATCCCATCCCTTCCCTTGCCATGGATCCCATCCCATTCCAGGGATCCCATCCCAGGGATCCAATCCCAGGGATCCCAACCCATACCAGAGATCCCATCCCATCCCAGGGATCCCATCCCATCCCAGGGATCCCATCCCATCCCATCCCAGAAATCCCATCCCATCCCAGGGGTCCCATCCCATCCCATCCCAGGGATCCCATCCCATCCCAGGGATCCCATCCCAATCCAGGGATCCCATCCCATCCCATCCCAGGGATCCCATCCCATCCCAGGGATCCCATCCCATCCTATCCCATCCCATCCCATCCTATCCCATCCCATCCCATCCGATCCCATCCCATCCCATCCCATCCCAGGGATCCCAACCCATCCCAGGGATCCCATCCCATCCCAGGGATCCCATCCCATCGCAGCTATCCCATCCCAGGGATTCCATCCCATCCCGGGGATCCCATTTCATCTGTTCCCATCCCAGGGATCCCATCCCATCCCATCCCAGGGATCCCATCCCATCTCAACCCATCCCATCCCATCCCATTCCAGGGATACCACCCCATCCCAGCTATCCCATCCCAGGGATTCCATCCCATCCCAGGGATCCCATTTCATCTGTTCCCATCCCTGGGATCGCATCCCATCCCATCCAATCCCATCCCACCCCATCCCATCCCATTCCATCCCATCCTATCCCATCCCATCACATCCCATCTCATCCCATCCCATCCCAGGGATCCCATCCCATCCCAGGGATCCCATACCATCCCAGGGATCCCATCCCATCTCAGGGATCCCATCCCATCCCAGGGATCCCATCCCAATCCAGGGATCCCATCCCATCCCATCCCAGGGATCCCATCCCATCCCAGGGATCCCATCCCATCCCAGGGATCCCATCCCATCCCATCCTATCCCATCCCATCCCATCCCATCCCAGGGGTCACAACCCATCCCAGGGATTCAATCCCATCCCAGGGATCCCATCCCATCCCAGCTATCCCACCCCAGGGATTCCATCTCATCCCAGGGATCCCATTTCATCTGTTCCCATCCCAGGGATCCCATCCCATTCCAACACATCCCATCCCATCCCAAGGATGCCATCCCATCCCATCCCATCCCATCCCATCCCATCCCATCCCATCCCATCCCATCCCATCCCATCCCATCCCAGGGATTCCATCCCATCCCAGGGATCCCATTTCATCTGTTCCCATCCCTGGGATCCCATCCCATCCCATCCCATGGATCCAATCCCATCCCAACCCATCCCATCCCATGGATCCCATCCCATCCCAGGGATCCCATGCCATCCCATCCCATCCCATCCCTTCCCATCCCATCCCATCCCATCCGAGGAATCCCACACCAGGGATCCCATCCCATCCCAGTGATCCAATCCCAGCGATCCTATCCCATCCCAGGGATCCCATCCCATCCCATCCCAGGGATCCCATCCCATGGAACGCATCCCATCCCATTCCATCCCATCCCTTCCCACCCCAGGGATCCCATCCCAGCCCATCTCATCCCAAGGATCCCATGCCATGCCATCCCATCCCATCCCATCCCAGGGATCCCATCCCATCCAAACCCATCCCATCCCATCCCAGGCATCCCATCCCAGGGATCCTATCCCATCCCAGGGATCCCATCCCAGGGATCTCATCCCATCCCAGCGATCCCATCCCATCCCAGGGATCCAATCCCATCCCAGGGATTCCACCCCATCCCAGGGATCCCATCCCATCTGTTCCCATCCCAAGTATCCTATCCCATCCCGTCCCATCCAAGGGAACCCATCCATTCCCAACCCAGGAATCCCATCCCTTCCCTTGCCATGGATCCCATCCCATTCCAGGGATCCCATCCCAGGGATCCAATCCCAGGGATCCCATCCCATCCCAGGGATCCCATACCATCCCAGGGATCCCATCCCATCTCAGGGATCCCATCCCATCCCAGGGATCCCATCCCAATCCAGGGATCCCATCCCATCCCATCCCAGGGATCCCATCCCATCCCAGGGATCCCATCCCATCCCATCCCATCCCATCCCATCCTATCCCATCCCATCCCATCCCATCCCAGGGGTCACAACCCATCCCAGGGATTCAATCCCATCCCAGGGATCCCATCCCATCCCAGCTATCCCACCCCAGGGATTCCATCTCATCCCAGGGATCCCATTTCATCTGTTCCCATCCCAGGGATCCCATCCCATTCCAACACATCCCATCCCATCCCAAGGATGCCATCCCATCCCATCCCATCCCATCCCATCCCATCCCATCCCATCCCATCCCATCCCAGGGATTCCATCCCATCCCAGGGATCCCATTTCATCTGTTCCCATCCCTGGGATCCCATCCCATCCCATCCCATGGATCCAATTCCATCCCAACCCATCCCATCCCATGGATCCCATCCCATCCCAGGGATCCCATCCCAATCCAGGGATCCCATCCCATCCTATCCCATCCCATCCCATCCCAGGGATCCCATCCCATCTCAACCCATCCCATCCCATCCCATTCCAGGGATACCACCCCATCCCAGCTATCCCATCCCAGGGATTCCATCCCATCCCAGGGATCCCATCCCATCCCTTCCCATCCCTGGGATCCCATCCCATCCCATCCCATCCCATGGATCCAATCCCATCCCAACCCATCCCATCCCATGGATCCCATCCCATCCCAGGGATCCCATCCCATCCCATCCCAGGGATCGCATCCCATCCCATCCAATCCCATCCCACCCCATCCCATCCCATTCCATCCCATCCTATCCCATCCCATCCCATCCCATCCCATCCCATCTCATCCCATCCCATCCCAGGGATCCCATCCCATCCCAGGGATCCCATACCATCCCAGGGATCCCATCCCATCTCAGGGATCCCATCCCATCCCAGGGATCCCATCCCAATCCAGGGATCCCATCCCATCCCATCCCAGGGATCCCATCCCATCCCAGGGATCCCATCCCATCCCATCCCATCCCATCCCATCCCATCCTATCCCATCCCATCCCATCCCATCCCAGGGGTCACAACCCATCCCAGGGATTCAATCCGATCCCAGGGATCCCATCCCATCCCAGCTATCCCACCCCAGGGATTCCATCTCATCCCAGGGATCCCATTTCATCTGTTCCCATCCCAGGGATCCCATCCCATTCCAACACATCCCATCCCATCCCAAGGATGCCATCCCATCCCATCCCATCCCATCCCATCCCATCCCATCTCAGGGATCCCATCCCATCCCAGGGATCCCATCCCATCCCAGGGATCCCATTTCATCTGTTCCCATCCCTGGGATCCCATCCCATCCCATCCCATGGATCCAATTCCATCCCAACCCATCCCATCCCATGGATCCCATCCCATCCCAGGGATCCCATCCCATGCCATCCCATCCCATCCCATCCCTTCCCATCCCATCCCATCCGAGGAATCCCACACCAGGGATCCCATCCCATCCCAGTGATCCAATCCCAGCGATCCTATCCCATCCCAGGGATCCCATCCCATCCCATCCCAGGGATCCCATCCCATGGAACGCATCCCATCCCATTCCATCCCATCCCTTCCCACCCCAGGGATCCCATCCCAGCCCATCTCATCCCAAGGATCCCATGCCATGCCATCCCATCCCATCCCATCCCAGGGATCCCATCCCATCCAAACCCATCCCATCCCATCCCAGGCATCCCATCCCAGGGATCCTATCCCATCCCAGGGATCCCATCCCAGGGATCTCATCCCATCCCAGCGATCCCATCCCATCCCAGGGATCCAATCCCATCCCAGCTATCCCATCCCAGGGATTCCACCCCATCCCAGGGATCCCATCCCATCTGTTCCCATCCCAAGTATCCTATCCCATCCCGTCCCATCCAAGGGAACCCATCCATTCCCAACCCAGGAATCCCATCCCTTCCCTTGCCATGGATCCCATCCCATTCCAGGGATCCCATCCCAGGGATCCAATCCCAGGGATCCCAACCCATACCAGAGATCCCAACCCATCCCAGGGATCCCATCCCATCCCAGGGATCCCATCCCATCCCATCCCAGAAATCCCATCCCATCCCAGGGATCCCATCCCATCCCATCCCAGGGATCCCATCCCATCCCAGGGATCCCATCCCAATCCAGGGATCCCATCCCATCCCATCCCAGGGATCCCATCCCATCCCAGGGATCCCATCCCATCCTATCCCATCCCATCCCATCCTATCCCATCCCATCCCATCCGATCCCATCCCATCCCATCCCATCCCAGGGATCCCAACCCATCCCAGGGATCCCATCCCATCGCAGCTATCCCATCCCAGGGATTCCATCCCATCCCGGGGATCCCATTTCATCTGTTCCCATCCCAGGGATCCCATCCCATCCCATCCCAGGGATCCCATCCCATCTCAACCCATCCCATCCCATCCCATTCCAGGGATACCACCCCATCCCAGCTATCCCATCCCAGGGATTCCATCCCATCCCAGGGATCCCATTTCATCTGTTCCCATCCCTGGGATCCCATCCCATCCCATCCCATCCCATGGATCCAATCCCATCCCAACCCACCCCATCCCATGGATCCCATCCCATCCCAGGGATCCCATCCCATCCCATCCCAGGGATCGCATCCCATCCCATCCAATCCCATCCCACCCTATCCCATCCCATTCCATCCCATCCTATCCCATCCCATCCCATCCCATCCCATCCCATCCCATCCCATCCCATCTCATCCCATCCCATCCCAGGGATCCCAACCCATCCCAGGGATCCCATCCCATCCCAGGGATCCCATCCAATCCCAGGGATCCCATCCCATCCCATCCTATCCCATCCCATCCCATCCCATCCCATCCCATCCCATCTCAACCCATCCCATCCCATCCCATTCCAGGGATACCATCCCATCCCTGCTATCCCATCCCAGGGATTCCATCCCATCCCAGGGATCCCATTTAATCTGTTTCCATCCTTGGGATCCCATCCCATCCCATCGCATCCCATGGATCCAATCCCATCCCAACCCATCCCATCCCATGGATCCCATCCCATCCCAGGGATCCCATCCCATCCCAGGGATCGCATCCCATCCCATCCAATCCCATCCCACCCCATTCCATCCCATTCCATCCCATCCCATCCCATCCCAGCCGATCCCATCCCATGCCGTCCCAGGGATCCCATCCCATCCCAGGGATCCCATCCCACCCCTTCCCAGCCCATCCCATCCCTTCCCATCCCATCCCTTCCCATCCCATCCCATCCCATCCCATCCCATCACATCCCCGGGATCCAATCCCAGGGATTCCATCCCATCCCAGGGATCCCATCCCATACGAGGGATCACATTCCAGGATCCCATCTCATCCCATCCCAGGGATCCAATCCCATCCCATCTAATCCCAGGGATCCCATAAGATCCCATCAAACGGTTCCCAACCCATCCCAACCCATCCCATCCCATGGATCCCATCCCAGGGATCCCATCCCAGGGATCCCATCCCATCCCAGGGATAACATCCCAGGGATCCCATCCCATCCCAGGGATCCAATTCCATTCCATCCCATCCCATCTCATCCCAGGGATCACATCCCATGCCAGGGATCCCATGTCAGAGATCCCATCCCATCTCACGGATGCCATCCCAGGGATTCGATCCCAACCCAGGGATCCCATCCCATCCCAGGAATCCCATTCCAGGGATCCCATCCCATCCCAGGGATCCCATCCCATCCCAGGGATCCAATCCCAGGGATCCCAACCCATACCAGAGATCCCATCCCATCCCAGGGATCCCATCCCATCCCAGGGATCCCATCCCATCCCATCCCAGAAATCCCATCCCATCCCAGGGATCCCATCCCATCCCATCCCAGGGATCCCATCCCAGGGATCCCATCCCAATCCAGGGATCCCATCCCATCCCATCCCAGGGATCCCATCCCATCCTATCCCATCCCATCCCATCCCATCCCATCCCATCCCATCCCATCCCAGGGATCCCAACCCATCCCTGGGATCCCATCCCATCCCAGGGATCCCATCGCATCGCAACTACCCCATCCCAGGGATTCCGTCCCATCCCGGGGATCCCATTTCATCTGTTCCCATCCCAGGGATCCCATCCCATCCCATCCCAGGGATCCCATCCCATCTCAACCCATCCCATCCCATCCCATTCCAGGGATACCACCCCATCCCAGCTATCCCATCCCAGGGATTCCATCCCATCCCAGGGATCCCATTTCATCTGTTCCCATCCCTGGGATCCCATCCCATCTCAGGGATCCCATCCCATCCCAGGGATCCCATCCCAATCCAGGGATCCCATCCCATCCCATCCCAGGGATCCCATCCCATCCCAGGGATCCCATCCCATCCCATCCCATCCCATCCTATCCCATCCCATCCCATCCCATCCCAGGGGTCACAACCCATCCCAGGGATTCAATCCCATCCCAGGGATCCCATCCCATCCCAGCTATCCCACCCCAGGGATTCCATCTCATCCCAGGGATCCCATTTCATCTGTTCCCATCCCAGGGATCCCATCCCATTCCAACACATCCCATCCCATCCCAAGGATGCCATCCCATCCCATCCCATCCCATCCCATCCCATCCCATCCCATCCCAGGGATTCCATCCCATCCCAGGGATCCCATTTCATCTGTTCCCATCCCTGGGATCCCATCCCATCCCATCCCATGGATCCAATTCCATCCCAACCCATCCCATCCCATGGATCCCATCCCATCCCAGGGATCCCATCCCATGCCATCCCATCCCATCCCATCCCTTCCCATCCCATCCCATCCGAGGAATCCCACACCAGGGATCCCATCCCATCCCAGTGATCCAATCCCAGCGATCCTATCCCATCCCAGGGATCCCATCCCATCCCATCCCAGGGATCCCATCCCAATCCAGGGATCCCATCCCATCCTATCCCATCCCATCCCATCCCAGGGATCCCATCCCATCTCAACCCATCCCATCCCATCCTATTCCAGGGATACCACCCCATCCCAGCTATCCCATCCCAGGGATTCCATCCCATCCCAGGGATCCCATTTCATCTGTTCCCATCCCAGGGATCCCATCCCATTCCAACACATCCCATCCCATCCCAAGGATGCCATCCCATCCCATCCCATCCCATCCCATCCCATCCCATCCCATCCCATCCTATCCCATCCCATCCCATCCCATCCCAGGGGTCACAACCCATCCTAGGGATTCAATCCCATCCCAGGGATCCCATCCCATCCCAGCTATCCCACCCCAGGGATTCCATCTCATCCCAGGGATCCCATTTCATCTGTTCCCATCCCAGGGATCCCATCCCATTCCAACACGTCCCATCCCATCCCAAGGATGCCATCCCATCCCATCCCATCCCATCCCATCCCATCCCATCCCATCCCATCCCATCCCATCCCATCCCAGGGATTCCATCCCATCCCAGGGATCCCATTTCATCTGTTCCCATCCCTGGGATCCCATCCCATCCCATCCCATGGATCCAATTGCATCCCAACCCATCCCATCCCATGGATCCCATCCCATCCCAGGGATCCCATCCCATGCCATCCCATCCCATCCCTTCCCATCCCATCCCATCCGAGGAATCCCACACCAGGGATCCCATCCCATCCCAGTGATCCAATCCCAGCGATCCTATCCCATCCCAGGGATCCCATCCCATCCCATCCCAGGGATCCCATCCCAATCCAGGGATCCCATCCCATCCTATCCCATCCCATCCCATCCCAGGGATCCCATCCCATCTCAACCCATCCCATCCCATCCTATTCCAGGGATACCACCCCATCCCAGCTATCCCATCCCAGGGATTCCATCCCATCCCAGGGATCCCATTTCATCTGTTCCCCTCCCTGGGATCCCATCCCATCCCATCCCATCCCATGGATCCAATCCCATCCCAACCCATCCCATCCCATGGATCCCATCCCATCCCAGGGATCCCATCCCATCCCATCCCAGGGATCGCATCCCATCCCATCCAATCCCATCCCACCCCATCCCATCCCATTCCATCCCATCCTATCCCATCCCATCCCATCCCATCCCATCTCATCCCATCCCATCCCAGGGATCCCATCCCATCCCAGGGATCCCATACCATCCCAGGGATCCCATCCCATCTCAGGGATCCCATCCCATCCCAGGGATCCCATCCCAATCCAGGGATCCCATCCCATCCCATCCCAGGGATCCCATCCCATCCCAGGGATCCCATCCCATCCCATCCCATCCCATCCCATCCCATCCCATCCCATCCTATCCCATCCCATCCCATCCCATCCCAGGGGTCACAACCCATCCCAGGGATTCAATCCCATCCCAGGGATCCCATCCCATCCCAGCTATCCCACCCCAGGGATTCCATCTCATCCCAGGGATCCCATTTCATCTGTTCCCATCCCAGGGATCCCATCCCATTCCAACACATCCCATCCCATCCCAAGGATGCCATCCCATCCCATCCCATCCCATCCCATCCCATCCCATCCCATCCCATCCCATCCCAGGGATTCCATCCCATCCCAGGGATCCCATTTCATCTGTTCCCATCCCTGGGATCCCATCCCATCCCATCCCATGGATCCAATTCCATCCCAACCCATCCCATCCCATGGATCCCATCCCATCCCAGGGATCCCATCCCATGCCATCCCATCCCATCCCATCCCTTCCCATCCCATCCCATCCGAGGAATCCCACACCAGGGATCCCATCCCATCCCAGTGATCCAATCCCAGCGATCCTATCCCATCCCAGGGATCCCATCCCATCCCATCCCAGGGATCCCATCCCATGGAACGCATCCCATCCCATTCCATCCCATCCCTTCCCACCCCAGGGATCCCATCCCAGCCCATCTCATCCCAAGGATCCCATGCCATGCCATCCCATCCCATCCCATCCCAGGGATCCCATCCCATCCAAACCCATCCCATCCCATCCCAGGCATCCCATCCCAGGGATCCTATCCCATCCCAGGGATCCCATCCCAGGGATCTCATCCCATCCCAGCGATCCCATCCCATCCCAGGGATCCAATCCCATCCCAGCTATCCCATCCCAGGGATTCCACCCCATCCCAGGGATCCCATCCCATCTGTTCCCATCCCAAGTATCCTATCCCCTCCCGTCCCATCCAAGGGAACCCATCCATTCCCAACCCAGGAATCCCATCCCTTCCCTTGCCATGGATCCCATCCCATTCCAGGGATCCCATCCCAGGGATCCAATCCCAGGGATCCCAACCCATACCAGAGATCCCATCCCATCCCAGGGATCCCATCCCATCCCATCCCAGAAATCCCATCCCATCCCAGGGATCCCATCCCATCCCATCCCAGGGATCCCATCCCATCCCAGGGATCCCATCCCAATCCAGGGATCCCATCCCATCCCATCCCAGGGATCCCATCCCATCCCAGGGATCCCATCCCATCCTATCCCATCCCATCCCATCCTATCCCATCCCATCCCATCCCATCCCATCCCATCCCATCCCATCCCATCCCATCCCAGGGATCCCAACCCATCCCAGGGATCCCATCCCATCCCAGGGATCCCATCCCATCGCAGCTATCCCATCCCAGGGATTCCATCCCATCCCGGGGATCCCATTTCATCTGTTCCCATCCCAGGGATCCCATCCCATCCCATCCCAGGGATCCCATCCCATCTCAACCCATCCCATCCCATCCCATTCCAGGGATACCACCCCATCCCAGCTATCCCATCCCAGGGATTCCATCCCATCCCAGGGATCCCATTTCATCTGTTCCCATCCCTGGGATCCCATCCCATCCCATCCCATGGATCCAATTGCATCCCAACCCATCCCATCCCATGGATCCCATCCCAGGGATCCCATCCCATGCCATCCCATCCCATCCCATCCCTTCCCATCCCATCCCATCCGAGGAATCCCACACCAGGGATCCCATCCCATCCCAGTGATCCAATCCCAGCGATCCTATCCCATCCCAGGGATCCCATCCCATCCCATCCCAGGGATCCCATCCCAATCCAGGGATCCCATCCCATCCTATCCCATCCCATCCCATCCCAGGGATCCCATCCCATCTCAACCCATCCCATCCCATCCCATTCCAGGGATACCACCCCATCCCAGCTATCCCATCCCAGGGATTCCATCCCATCCCAGGGATCCCATTTCATCTGTTCCCATCCCTGGGATCCCATCCCATCCCATCCCATCCCATCCCATGGATCCAATCCCATCCCAACCCATCCCATCCCATGGATCCCATCCCATCCCAGGGATCCCATCCCATCCCATCCCAGGGATCGCATCCCATCCCATCCAATCCCATCCCACCCCATCCCATCCCATTCCATCCCATCCTATCCCATCCCATCCCATCCCATCCCATCTCATCCCATCCCATCCCAGGGATCCCATCCCATCCCAGGGATCCCATACCATCCCAGGGATCCCATCCCATCTCAGGGATCCCATCCCATCCCAGGGATCCCATCCCAATCCAGGGATCCCATCCCATCCCATCCCAGGGATCCCATCCCATCCCAGGGATCCCATCCCATCCCATCCCATCCCATCCTATCCCATCCCATCCCATCCCATCCCAGGCGTCACAACCCATCCCAGGGATTCAATCCCATCCCAGGGATCCCATCCCATCCCAGCTATCCCACCCCAGGGATTCCATCTCATCCCAGGGATCCCATTTCATCTGTTCCCATCCCAGGGATCCCATCCCATTCCAACACATCCCATCCCATCCCAAGGATGCCATCCCATCCCATCCCATCCCATCCCATCCCATCCCATCCCATCCCAGGGATTCCATCCCATCCCAGGGATCCCATTTCATCTGTTCCCATCCCTGGGATCCCATCCCATCCCATCCCATGGATCCAATTGCATCCCAACCCATCCCATCCCATGGATCCCATCCCATCCCAGGGATCCCATCCCATGCCATCCCATCCCATCCCATCCCTTCCCATCCCATCCCATCCGAGGAATCCCACACCAGGGATCCCATCCCATCCCAGTGATCCAATCCCAGCGATCCTATCCCATCCCAGGGATCCCATCCCATCCCATCCCAGGGATCCCATCCCATGGAACGCATCCCATCCCATTCCATCCCATCCCTTCCCACCCCAGGGATCCCATCCCAGCCCATCTCATCCCAAGGATCCCATGCCATGCCATCCCATCCCATCCCATCCCAGGGATCCCATCCCATCCAAACCCATCCCATCCCATCCCAGGCATCCCATCCCAGGGATCCTATCCCATCCCAGGGATCCCATCCCAGGGATCTCATCCCATCCCAGCGATCCCATCCCATCCCAGGGATCCCATCCCATCCCAGCTATCCCATCCCAGGGATTCCACCCCATCCCAGGGATCCCATCCCATCTGTTCCCATCCCAAGTATCCTATCCCCTCCCGTCCCATCCAAGGGAACCCATCCATTCCCAACCCAGGAATCCCATCCCTTCCCTTGCCATGGATCCCATCCCATTCCAGGGATCCCATCCCATCCCAGGGATCCAATCCCAGGGATCCCAACCCATACCAGAGATCCCATCCCATCCCAGGGATCACATCCCATCCCAGGGATTCAATCCCAGAGATCCTATCCCATCCCATCCCATCCCATCCCATCCCATCCCATCCCATCCCGGGGATCCCATCCCATGGAACACATCCCAACCCAGGGATCCCATCCCATCCCAGGGATCCCATCCGATCCCAGGGATCCCATCCCATCCCATCCCATCCCATCCCAGGGATCCCAACCCATCCCAGGGATCCCATCCCATCGCAGCTATCCCATCCCAGGGATTCCATCCCATCCCGGGGATCCCATTTCATCTGTTCCCATCCCAGGGATCCCATCCCATCCCATCCCAGGGATCCCATCCCATCTCAACCCATCCCATCCCATCCCATTCCAGGGATACCACCCCATCCCAGCTATCCCATCCCAGGGATTCCATCCCATCCCAGGGATCCCATTTCATCTGTTCCCATCCCTGGGATCCCATCCCATCCCATCCCATCCCATGGATCCAATCCCATCCCAACCCACCCCATCCCATGGATCCCATCCCATCCCAGGGATCCCATCCCATCCCATCCCAGGGATCGCATCCCATCCCATCCAATCCCATCCCACCCTATCCCATCCCATTCCATCCCATCCTATCCCATCCCATCCCATCCCATCCCATCCCATCCCATCCCATCCCATCCCATCTCATCCCATCCCATCCCAGGGATCCCAACCCATCCCAGGGATCCCATCCCATCCCAGGGATCCCATCCAATCCCAGGGATCCCATCCCATCCCATCCTATCCCATCCCATCCCATCCCATCCCATCCCATCCCATCTCAACCCATCCCATCCCATCCCATTCCAGGGATACCATCCCATCCCTGCTATCCCATCCCAGGGATTCCATCCCATCCCAGGGATCCCATTTAATCTGTTTCCATCCTTGGGATCCCATCCCATCCCATCGCATCCCATGGATCCAATCCCATCCCAACCCATCCCATCCCATGGATCCCATCCCATCCCAGGGATCCCATCCCATCCCAGGGATCGCATCCCATCCCATCCAATCCCATCCCACCCCATTCCATCCCATTCCATCCCATCCCATCCCATCCCAGCCGATCCCATCCCATGCCGTCCCAGGGATCCCATCCCATCCCAGGGATCCCATCCCACCCCTTCCCAGCCCATCCCATCCCTTCCCATCCCATCCCTTCCCATCCCATCCCATCCCATCCCATCCCATCCCATCACATCCCCGGGATCCAATCCCAGGGATTCCATCCCATCCCAGGGATCCCATCCCATACGAGGGATCACATTCCAGGATCCCATCTCATCCCATCCCAGGGATCCAATCCCATCCCATCTAATCCCAGGGATCCCATAAGATCCCATCAAACGGTTCCCAACCCATCCCAACCCATCCCATCCCATGGATCCCATCCCAGGGATCCCATCCCAGGGATCCCATCCCATCCCAGGGATAACATCCCAGGGATCCCATCCCATCCCAGGGATCCAATTCCATTCCATCCCATCCCATCTCATCCCAGGGATCACATCCCATGCCAGGGATCCCATGTCAGAGATCCCATCCCATCTCACGGATGCCATCCCAGGGATTCGATCCCAACCCAGGGATCCCATCCCATCCCAGGAATCCCATTCCAGGGATCCCATCCCATCCCAGGGATCCCATCCCATCCCAGGGATCCAATCCCAGGGATCCCAACCCATACCAGAGATCCCATCCCATCCCAGGGATCCCATCCCATCCCAGGGATCCCATCCCATCCCATCCCAGAAATCCCATCCCATCCCAGGGATCCCATCCCATCCCATCCCAGGGATCCCATCCCAGGGATCCCATCCCAATCCAGGGATCCCATCCCATCCCATCCCAGGGATCCCATCCCATCCTATCCCATCCCATCCCATCCCATCCCATCCCATCCCATCCCATCCCAGGGATCCCAACCCATCCCTGGGATCCCATCCCATCCCAGGGATCCCATCGCATCGCAACTACCCCATCCCAGGGATTCCGTCCCATCCCGGGGATCCCATTTCATCTGTTCCCATCCCAGGGATCCCATCCCATCCCATCCCAGGGATCCCATCCCATCTCAACCCATCCCATCCCATCCCATTCCAGGGATACCACCCCATCCCAGCTATCCCATCCCAGGGATTCCATCCCATCCCAGGGATCCCATTTCATCTGTTCCCATCCCTGGGATCCCATCCCATCCCATCCCATGGATCCAATCCCATCCCAACCCATCCCATCCCAGGGATCCCATCCCATCCCAGGGATCCCATCCCATCCCATCCCAGGGATCGCATCCCATCCCATCCAATCCCATCCCACCCCATCCCATCCCATTCCATCCCATCCTATCCCATCCCATCCCATCCCATCCCATCTCATCCCATCCCATCCCAGGGATCCCATCCCATCCCAGGGATCCCATCCCATCCCAGGGATCCCATCCCATCTCAGGGATCCCATCCCATCCCAGGGATCCCATCCCAATCCAGGGATCCCATCCCATCCCATCCCAGGGATCCCATCCCATCCCAGGGATCCCATCCCATCCCATCCCATCCCATCCTATCCCATCCCATCCCATCCCATCCCAGGGGTCACAACCCATCCTAGGGATTCAATCCCATCCCAGGGATCCCATCCCATCCCAGCTATCCCACCCCAGGGATTCCATCTCATCCCAGGGATCCCATTTCATCTGTTCCCATCCCAGGGATCCCATCCCATTCCAACACGTCCCATCCCATCCCAAGGATGCCATCCCATCCCATCCCATCCCATCCCATCCCATCCCATCCCATCCCATCCCATCCCAGGGATTCCATCCCATCCCAGGGATCCCATTTCATCTGTTCCCATCCCTGGGATCCCATCCCATCCCATCCCATGGATCCAATTGCATCCCAACCCATCCCATCCCATGGATCCCATCCCATCCCAGGGATCCCATCCCATGCCATCCCATCCCATCCCTTCCCATCCCATCCCATCCGAGGAATCCCACACCAGGGATCCCATCCCATCCCAGTGATCCAATCCCAGCGATCCTATCCCATCCCAGGGATCCCATCCCATCCCATCCCAGGGATCCCATCCCAATCCAGGGATCCCATCCCATCCTATCCCATTCCATCCCATCCCAGGGATCCCATCCCATCTCAACCCATCCCATCCCATCCCATTCCAGGGATACCACCCCATCCCAGCTATCCCATCCCAGGGATTCCATCCCATCCCAGGGATCCCATTTCATCTGTTCCCATCCCTGGGATCCCATCCCATCTCAGGGATCCCATCCCATCCCAGGGATCCCATCCCAATCCAGGGATCCCATCCCATCCCATCCCAGGGATCCCATCCCATCCCAGGGATCCCATCCCATCCCATCCCATCCCATCCTATCCCATCCCATCCCATCCCATCCCAGGGGTCACAACCCATCCCAGGGATTCAATCCCATCCCAGGGATCCCATCCCATCCCAGCTATCCCACCCCAGGGATTCCATCTCATCCCAGGGATCCCATTTCATCTGTTCCCATCCCAGGGATCCCATCCCATTCCAACACATCCCATCCCATCCCAAGGATGCCATCCCATCCCATCCCATCCCATCCCATCCCATCCCATCCCATCCCAGGGATTCCATCCCATCCCAGGGATCCCATTTCATCTGTTCCCATCCCTGGGATCCCATCCCATCCCATCCCATGGATCCAATTCCATCCCAACCCATCCCATCCCATGGATCCCATCCCATCCCAGGGATCCCATCCCATGCCATCCCATCCCATCCCATCCCTTCCCATCCCATCCCATCCGAGGAATCCCACACCAGGGATCCCATCCCATCCCAGTGATCCAATCCCAGCGATCCTATCCCATCCCAGGGATCCCATCCCATCCCATCCCAGGGATCCCATCCCATGGAACGCATCCCATCCCATTCCATCCCATCCCTTCCCACCCCAGGGATCCCATCCCAGCCCATCTCATCCCAAGGATCCCATGCCATGCCATCCCATCCCATCCCATCCCAGGGATCCCATCCCATCCAAACCCATCCCATCCCATCCCAGGCATCCCATCCCAGGGATCCTATCCCATCCCAGGGATCCCATCCCAGGGATCTCATCCCATCCCAGCGATCCCATCCCATCCCAGGGATCCAATCCCATCCCAGCTATCCCATCCCAGGGATTCCACCCCATCCCAGGGATCCCATCCCATATGTTCCCATCCCAAGTATCCTATCCCCTCCCGTCCCATCCAAGGGAACCCATCCATTCCCAACCCAGGAATCCCATCCCTTCCCTTGCCATGGATCCCATCCCATTCCAGGGATCCCATCCCAGGGATCCAATCCCAGGGATCCCAACCCATACCAGAGATCCCATCCCATCCCAGGGATCCCATCCCATCCCAGGGATCCCATCCCATCCCATCCCAGAAATCCCATCCCATCCCAGGGATCCCATCCCATCCCATCCCAGGGATCCCATCCCATCCCAGGGATCCCATCCCATCCCATCCCAGGGATCCCATCCCATCCTATCCCATCCCATCCCATCCCATCCCATCCCATCCCATCCCATCCCATCCCATCCCATCCCATCCCATCCCAGGGATCCCAACCCATCCCTGGGATCCCATCCCATCCCAGGGATCCCATCGCATCGCAACTACCCCATCCCAGGGATTCCGTCCCATCCCGGGGATCCCATTTCATCTGTTCCCATCCCAGGGATCCCATCCCATCCCATCCCAGGGATCCCATCCCATCTCAACCCATCCCATCCCATCCCATTCCAGGGATACCACCCCATCCCAGCTATCCCATCCCAGGGATTCCATCCCATCCCAGGGATCCCATTTCATCTGTTCCCATCCCTGGGATCCCATCCCATCCCATCCCATGGATCCAATCCCATCCCAACCCATCCCATCCCAGGGATCCCATCCCATCCCAGGGATCCCATCCCATCCCATCCCAGGGATCGCATCCCATCCCATCCAATCCCATCCCATCCCATCCCATCCCATTCCATCCCATCCTATCCCATCCCATCCCATCCCATCCCATCTCATCCCATCCCATCCCAGGGATCCCATCCCATCCCAGGGATCCCATACCATCCCAGGGATCCCATCCCATCTCAGGGATCCCATCCCATCCCAGGGATCCCATCCCAATCCAGGGATCCCATCCCATCCCATCCCAGGGATCCCATCCCATCCCAGGGATCCCATCCCATCCCATCCCATCCCATCCCATCCCATCCCATCCCATCCTATCCCATCCCATCCCATCCCATCCCGGGGGTCACAACCCATCCTAGGGATTCAATCCCATCCCAGGGATCCCATCCCATCCCAGCTATCCCACCCCAGGGATTCCATCTCATCCCAGGGATCCCATTTCATCTGTTCCCATCCCAGGGATCCCATCCCATTCCAACACGTCCCATCCCATCCCAAGGATGCCATCCCATCCCATCCCATCCCATCCCATCCCATCCCAGGGATTCCATCCCATCCCAGGGATCCCATTTCATCTGTTCCCATCCCTGGGATCCCATCCCATCCCATCCCATGGATCCAATTGCATCCCAACCCATCCCATCCCATGGATCCCATCCCATCCCAGGGATCCCATCCCATGCCATCCCATCCCATCCCTTCCCATCCCATCCCATCCGAGGAATCCCACACCAGGGATCCCATCCCATCCCAGTGATCCAATCCCAGCGATCCTATCCCATCCCAGGGATCCCATCCCATCCCATCCCAGGGATCCCATCCCAATCCAGGGATCCCATCCCATCCTATCCCATCCCATCCCATCCCAGGGATCCCATCCCATCTCAACCCATCCCATCCCATCCCATTCCAGGGATACCACCCCATCCCAGCTATCCCATCCCAGGGATTCCATCCCATCCCAGGGATCCCATTTCATCTGTTCCCATCCCTGGGATCCCATCCCATCCCATCCCATCCCATGGATCCAATCCCATCCCAACCCATCCCATCCCATGGATCCCATCCCATCCCAGGGATCCCATCCCATCCCATCCCAGGGATCGCATCCCATCCCATCCAATCCCATCCCACCCCATCCCATCCCATTCCATCCCATCCTATCCCATCCCATCCCATCCCATCCCATCTCATCCCATCCCATCCCAGGGATCCCATCCCATCCCAGGGATCCCATACCATCCCAGGGATCCCATCCCATCTCAGGGATCCCATCCCATCCCAGGGATCCCATCCCAATCCAGGGATCCCATCCCATCCCATCCCAGGGATCCCATCCCATCCCAGGGATCCCATCCCATCCCATCCCATCCCATCCCATCCCATCCCATCCCATCCTATCCCATCCCATCCCATCCCATCCCAGGGGTCACAACCCATCCCAGGGATTCAATCCCATCCCAGGGATCCCATCCCATCCCAGCTATCCCACCCCAGGGATTCCATCTCATCCCAGGGATCCCATTTCATCTGTTCCCATCCCAGGGATCCCATCCCATTCCAACACATCCCATCCCATCCCAAGGATGCCATCCCATCCCATCCCATCCCATCCCATCCCATCCCATCCCATCCCATCCTATCCCATCCCATCCCATCCCATCCCAGGGGTCACAACCCATCCTAGGGATTCAATCCCATCCCAGGGATCCCATCCCATCCCAGCTATCCCACCCCAGGGATTCCATCTCATCCCAGGGATCCCATTTCATCTGTTCCCATCCCAGGGATCCCATCCCATTCCAACACGTCCCATCCCATCCCAAGGATGCCATCCCATCCCATCCCATCCCATCCCATCCCATCCCATCCCATCCCATCCCATCCCATCCCATCCCAGGGATTCCATCCCATCCCAGGGATCCCATTTCATCTGTTCCCATCCCTGGGATCCCATCCCATCCCATCCCATGGATCCAATTGCATCCCAACCCATCCCATCCCATGGATCCCATCCCATCCCAGGGATCCCATCCCATGCCATCCCATCCCATCCCTTCCCATCCCATCCCATCCGAGGAATCCCACACCAGGGATCCCATCCCATCCCAGTGATCCAATCCCAGCGATCCTATCCCATCCCAGGGATCCCATCCCATCCCATCCCAGGGATCCCATCCCAATCCAGGGATCCCATCCCATCCTATCCCATCCCATCCCATCCCAGGGATCCCATCCCATCTCAACCCATCCCATCCCATCCTATTCCAGGGATACCACCCCATCCCAGCTATCCCATCCCAGGGATTCCATCCCATCCCAGGGATCCCATTTCATCTGTTCCCCTCCCTGGGATCCCATCCCATCCCATCCCATCCCATGGATCCAATCCCATCCCAACCCATCCCATCCCATGGATCCCATCCCATCCCAGGGATCCCATCCCATCCCATCCCAGGGATCGCATCCCATCCCATCCAATCCCATCCCACCCCATCCCATCCCATTCCATCCCATCCTATCCCATCCCATCCCATCCCATCCCATCTCATCCCATCCCATCCCAGGGATCCCATCCCATCCCAGGGATCCCATACCATCCCAGGGATCCCATCCCATCTCAGGGATCCCATCCCATCCCAGGGATCCCATCCCAATCCAGGGATCCCATCCCATCCCATCCCAGGGATCCCATCCCATCCCAGGGATCCCATCCCATCCCATCCCATCCCATCCCATCCCATCCCATCCCATCCTATCCCATCCCATCCCATCCCATCCCAGGGGTCACAACCCATCCCAGGGATTCAATCCCATCCCAGGGATCCCATCCCATCCCAGCTATCCCACCCCAGGGATTCCATCTCATCCCAGGGATCCCATTTCATCTGTTCCCATCCCAGGGATCCCATCCCATTCCAACACATCCCATCCCATCCCAAGGATGCCATCCCATCCCATCCCATCCCATCCCATCCCATCCCATCCCATCCCATCCCATCCCATCCCAGGGATTCCATCCCATCCCAGGGATCCCATTTCATCTGTTCCCATCCCTGGGATCCCATCCCATCCCATCCCATGGATCCAATTCCATCCCAACCCATCCCATCCCATGGATCCCATCCCATCCCAGGGATCCCATCCCATGCCATCCCATCCCATCCCATCCCTTCCCATCCCATCCCATCCGAGGAATCCCACACCAGGGATCCCATCCCATCCCAGTGATCCAATCCCAGCGATCCTATCCCATCCCAGGGATCCCATCCCATCCCATCCCAGGGATCCCATCCCATGGAACGCATCCCATCCCATTCCATCCCATCCCTTCCCACCCCAGGGATCCCATCCCAGCCCATCTCATCCCAAGGATCCCATGCCATGCCATCCCATCCCATCCCATCCCAGGGATCCCATCCCATCCAAACCCATCCCATCCCATCCCAGGCATCCCATCCCAGGGATCCTATCCCATCCCAGGGATCCCATCCCAGGGATCTCATCCCATCCCAGCGATCCCATCCCATCCCAGGGATCCAATCCCATCCCAGCTATCCCATCCCAGGGATTCCACCCCATCCCAGGGATCCCATCCCATCTGTTCCCATCCCAAGTATCCTATCCCCTCCCGTCCCATCCAAGGGAACCCATCCATTCCCAACCCAGGAATCCCATCCCTTCCCTTGCCATGGATCCCATCCCATTCCAGGGATCCCATCCCAGGGATCCAATCCCAGGGATCCCAACCCATACCAGAGATCCCATCCCATCCCAGGGATCCCATCCCATCCCATCCCAGAAATCCCATCCCATCCCAGGGATCCCATCCCATCCCATCCCAGGGATCCCATCCCATCCCAGGGATCCCATCCCAATCCAGGGATCCCATCCCATCCCATCCCAGGGATCCCATCCCATCCCAGGGATCCCATCCCATCCTATCCCATCCCATCCCATCCTATCCCATCCCATCCCATCCCATCCCATCCCATCCCATCCCATCCCATCCCATCCCAGGGATCCCAACCCATCCCAGGGATCCCATCCCATCCCAGGGATCCCATCCCATCGCAGCTATCCCATCCCAGGGATTCCATCCCATCCCGGGGATCCCATTTCATCTGTTCCCATCCCAGGGATCCCATCCCATCCCATCCCAGGGATCCCATCCCATCTCAACCCATCCCATCCCATCCCATTCCAGGGATACCACCCCATCCCAGCTATCCCATCCCAGGGATTCCATCCCATCCCAGGGATCCCATTTCATCTGTTCCCATCCCTGGGATCCCATCCCATCCCATCCCATGGATCCAATTGCATCCCAACCCATCCCATCCCATGGATCCCATCCCAGGGATCCCATCCCATGCCATCCCATCCCATCCCATCCCTTCCCATCCCATCCCATCCGAGGAATCCCACACCAGGGATCCCATCCCATCCCAGTGATCCAATCCCAGCGATCCTATCCCATCCCAGGGATCCCATCCCATCCCATCCCAGGGATCCCATCCCAATCCAGGGATCCCATCCCATCCTATCCCATCCCATCCCATCCCAGGGATCCCATCCCATCTCAACCCATCCCATCCCATCCCATTCCAGGGATACCACCCCATCCCAGCTATCCCATCCCAGGGATTCCATCCCATCCCAGGGATCCCATTTCATCTGTTCCCATCCCTGGGATCCCATCCCATCCCATCCCATCCCATCCCATGGATCCAATCCCATCCCAACCCATCCCATCCCATGGATCCCATCCCATCCCAGGGATCCCATCCCATCCCATCCCAGGGATCGCATCCCATCCCATCCAATCCCATCCCACCCCATCCCATCCCATTCCATCCCATCCTATCCCATCCCATCCCATCCCATCCCATCTCATCCCATCCCATCCCAGGGATCCCATCCCATCCCAGGGATCCCATACCATCCCAGGGATCCCATCCCATCTCAGGGATCCCATCCCATCCCAGGGATCCCATCCCAATCCAGGGATCCCATCCCATCCCATCCCAGGGATCCCATCCCATCCCAGGGATCCCATCCCATCCCATCCCATCCCATCCTATCCCATCCCATCCCATCCCATCCCAGGGGTCACAACCCATCCCAGGGATTCAATCCCATCCCAGGGATCCCATCCCATCCCAGCTATCCCACCCCAGGGATTCCATCTCATCCCAGGGATCCCATTTCATCTGTTCCCATCCCAGGGATCCCATCCCATTCCAACACATCCCATCCCATCCCAAGGATGCCATCCCATCCCATCCCATCCCATCCCATCCCATCCCATCCCATCCCAGGGATTCCATCCCATCCCAGGGATCCCATTTCATCTGTTCCCATCCCTGGGATCCCATCCCATCCCATCCCATGGATCCAATTGCATCCCAACCCATCCCATCCCATGGATCCCATCCCATCCCAGGGATCCCATCCCATGCCATCCCATCCCATCCCATCCCTTCCCATCCCATCCCATCCGAGGAATCCCACACCAGGGATCCCATCCCATCCCAGTGATCCAATCCCAGCGATCCTATCCCATCCCAGGGATCCCATCCCATCCCATCCCAGGGATCCCATCCCATGGAACGCATCCCATCCCATTCCATCCCATCCCTTCCCACCCCAGGGATCCCATCCCAGCCCATCTCATCCCAAGGATCCCATGCCATGCCATCCCATCCCATCCCATCCCAGGGATCCCATCCCATCCAAACCCATCCCATCCCATCCCAGGCATCCCATCCCAGGGATCCTATCCCATCCCAGGGATCCCATCCCAGGGATCTCATCCCATCCCAGCGATCCCATCCCATCCCAGGGATCCCATCCCATCCCAGCTATCCCATCCCAGGGATTCCACCCCATCCCAGGGATCCCATCCCATCTGTTCCCATCCCAAGTATCCTATCCCCTCCCGTCCCATCCAAGGGAACCCATCCATTCCCAACCCAGGAATCCCATCCCTTCCCTTGCCATGGATCCCATCCCATTCCAGGGATCCCATCCCATCCCAGGGATCCAATCCCAGGGATCCCAACCCATACCAGAGATCCCATCCCATCCCAGGGATCACATCCCATCCCAGGGATTCAATCCCAGAGATCCTATCCCATCCCATCCCATCCCATCCCATCCCATCCCATCCCATCCCATCCCATCCCGGGGATCCCATCCCATGGAACACATCCCAACCCAGGGATCCCATCCCATCCCAGGGATCCCATCCGATCCCAGGGATCCCATCCCATTCCAACCCATCCCACCCCAGGGATCCCATCCCAGAGATTCCATCCCATCCCAGGGATGCCATCCCAGGGATTCGATCCCAACCCAGGGATCCCATCCTATCACAGTGATCCCATCCCATCCAATCCCATCCCATCCCATCCATTCCCATCCCAGGAATCCCATCCCATCCCAACCCAGGGATCCCATCCCAGGGATCCCATCCCATCCCAGGGATCCCATCCCATTCCAACCCATCCCATCCCAGGGAACCCATCCCAGAGATTCCATCCCATCCCAGGGATGCCATCCCAGGGATTCGATCCCAACCCAGGGATCCCATCCTATCCCCGGGATTCCATCCCAGGGATCCCATCCCATCCCATCCGATCCCATCCCAGGGATCCCATCCCATCCCATCGAATCCCATCCCAACCCATGCCATCCCATCCAATCCCATCCCATCCCATCCATTCCCATCCCAGGAATCCCATCCCATCCCATTCCAGGGATCCCATCCCATCCCATCCCATCCCATCCCATCCCAGGGATCCAATCCCATCCAAGGGATAACATCCCAGGGATTCGATCCCAACCCAGGGATCCCATCCTATCCCAGGGATTCCATCCCAGGGATCCCATCCCATCCCATCCCATCCCATCCCAGGGATCCCATCCCATCCAAACCCATCCCATCCCATCCCAGGCATCCCATCCCAGGGATCCTATCCCATCCCAGGGATCCCATCCCAGGGATCTCATCCCATCCCAGCGATCCCATCCCATCCCAGGGATCCCATCCCATCCCAGCTATCCCATCCCAGGGATTCCACCCCATCCCAGGGATCCCATCCCATCTGTTCCCATCCCAAGTATCCTATCCCCTCCCGTCCCATCCAAGGGAACCCATCCATTCCCAACCCAGGAATCCCATCCCTTCCCTTGCCATGGATCCCATCCCATTCCAGGGATCCCATCCCATCCCAGGGATCCAATCCCAGGGATCCCAACCCATACCAGAGATCCCATCCCATCCCAGGGATCCCATCCGATCCCAGGGATCCCATCCCATTCCAACCCATCCCACCCCAGGGATCCCATCCCAGAGATTCCATCCCATCCCAGGGATGCCATCCCAGGGATTCGATCCCAACCCAGGGATCCCATCCTATCACAGTGATCCCATCCCATCCAATCCCATCCCATCCCATCCATTCCCATCCCAGGAATCCCATCCCATCCCAACCCAGGGATCCCATCCCAGGGATCCCATCCCATCCCAGGGATCCCATCCCATTCCAACCCATCCCATCCCAGGGAACCCATCCCAGAGATTCCATCCCATCCCAGGGATGCCATCCCAGGGATTCGATCCCAACCCAGGGATCCCATCCTATCCCCGGGATTCCATCCCAGGGATCCCATCCCATCCCATCCGATCCCATCCCAGGGATCCCATCCCATCCCATCGAATCCCATCCCAACCCATGCCATCCCATCCAATCCCATCCCATCCCATCCATTCCCATCCCAGGAATCCCATCCCATCCCATTCCAGGGATCCCATCCCATCCCATCCCATCCCATCCCATCCCATCCCAGGGATCCAATCCCATCCAAGGGATAACATCCCAGGGATCCGATCCCAACCCAGGGATCCCATCCTATCCCAGGGATTCCATCCCAGGGATCCCATCCCATCCGATCCCATCCCAGGGATCCCATCCCATCCCATCGAATCCCATCCCAACCCATGCCATCCTATCCAATCCCATCCCATCCCATTCCATTCCATCCCATCCCATCCCATCCCATCCCATCCCATCCCATCCCATCCCATCCCATCCCAGGGATCCCATCACAGGGTTCCCATCTCATCCCAGGGATCCAATCCCAGCGATCCTATCCCATCCCAACCCATCCCAACCCATCCCATCCCATCCCATCGATCCCATCCCATCCCATCCCAGGGATCCCATCCCAGGGATCACATCCCATTCAAGGGATCCCATCCCAGGGATCCCAACCCATCCCATCCCATCCCATCCCCTCCGCTCCCATCCCATTGATCCCATTCCATCCCAACACATTCTAGCCCATCCCATCCAATCCCATCCCATGCAATCACATCCGATCCCATCCCATGTATCCCATCCCAGGGATACCATCCGATCCCATCCCAGCCCAGGGATCCCATCCCATCCCATCCCATCCCAGCGATCTCATCCCAGGTATTCCATCCCATCCCAGGGATCCCATCCCAACAAATCCCATCCCAGGGATCCCATCCCATCCCATCACATCCCATCCCATCCCAGTGATCCCATCCCATCCAATCCCATCCCATCCCATCCATTCCCATCCCAGGAATCCCATCCCATCCCATTCCAGGGATCCCATCCCATCCCAGGGATCCCATCCCATTCCATCCAATCCCATCCTAACCCATCCCAGGGATACCATCCCAGGAATCCCATCCCATCCCAGGGATCCCATCCCATCCCATCGCATCCCATCCCATTCCAGGGATCCCATCCCATCCCATCCCATCCAATCCCATCCCATCCCAGGTATCCCATCCCAGGGATCCCATCCCATCCCATCCCATCCCATCCCATCCCATCCCATATCATCCCTGCTATCTCATGCCAGGTATTCCATCCCATCCCAGGGATCCCATCCCAACCGATCCCATCGCAGGGATACCATCCCTTCCCATCACAGGGATCCCATCCCATCCCAGGGATCCCATCCCATCCCATCCCATCCCATCCCATCCCACCCCACCCATTTCCATCCCAGGAATCCCATCCCATCACATCCCGCGGATCCCATAACATCCCAGGGATCCCATCCCATCCCAGGGATTCAATCCCAGAGATCCTATCCCATCCCATCCCATCCCATCCCATCCCGGGGATCCCATCCCATGGAACACATCCCAACCCAGGGATCCCATCCCATCCCACCCCAGGGATCCCATCCGATCCCAGGGATCCCATCCCATTCCAACCCATCCCACCCCAGGGATCCCATCCCAGAGATTCCATCCCATCCCAGGGATGCCATCCCAGGGATTCGATCCCAACCAAGGGATCCCATCCTATCACAGTGATCCCATCCCATCCAATCCCATCCCATCCCATCCATTCCCATCCCAGGAATCCCATCCCATCCCATTCCAGGGATCCCATCCCATTCCAGGGATCCCATCCCAGCCCAGGGATCCCATCCCAGGTATCGCATCCCATCTCAGGGATCCCATTCCATCCCATCCAAGGATACCATCCCATCCCATCCCATGCCATCCCAGCCCATCCCAGGTATCCCAACCCATCCAATCCCATCCCATCCCATCCCAGGGATCCCATCCCAGCGATCCCATCCCATCCCAGGGATCCCATCCCATACGAGCTATCACAATCCAGGGGTCCCATCCCTGGGATCCCATCTCATCCCATCCCAGGGATCCAATCCCATCCCATCTCATCCCAGGGATCCCATAACATCCCATCCCAGTGTTCCCAACCCATCCCAACCCATGCCATCCCATCCAATCCCATCCCATCCCAGGGATCGCATCCCATCTCAGGGATCACATTCCAGGGATCCCATCCCAGGGATCCCATCCCATCCCAGGGATCCCATCCCAGGGATCCCATACCAGGGATCCCATCCCATCCCCTGGTCCCCATCCCAGGGATTCCATCCCATCCCAACCCATCCCATCCCATGGATACCATCCGATCCCAGAGATCCCATCCCAGGGATCCCATCCCATGCCAGGGATCCCATCACATCCTACCCCATCCCATCCTATCCCATCGCATCCCATCCCATCCTATCCCATCGCATCGCATCCCATCCCATCCTAGGGATCCCATACCAGGTATCCCATCCCATCCCAGGGATCCCATTCCGTACCATCCCAGGGATCCCATTCCATCCCATCCCATCCCATCGATCCCATCCCATCACAACCCAGTGTAGCCAATCCCATCCCATCGCACCCCATCCCATCCAATCCCATCCCATCCCACCCCATGCCATGCCATCCCATCCCATCCCATCCCATCCCATCCCATCCCATCCCATCCCATCCCATCCCATCCCATCCCATCCCATCCCATCCCAGGGACACCATCCCAGGGATACCATACCATCCCAACCCATCCCATCCAATCCCATCCCATCCCATCCCAACCCATCCCATCCCATCCAATCCCAGGGATCCGATCCCATCCCATCTCACCCCATCCCATCCCAGGGATCACATCCCATCCCACAGATCCCATCCCATCCCATCCCAGGCATCCCATCCGATCCCATCCCAGGGATCCCATCCCATACCATCCCATCCCATCGCAGGGATCCCATCCCATCCCATCCCATCCCATCACATCCCATCCCAGCGATCTCGTCCCAGGGATTCCATCCCATCCCAGTGATCCCATCCCATCCCACCCATTCCCATCCCAGGAATCCCATCCCATCACATCCCACGGATCCCATAACATCCCAGGGATCCCATCCCATCCCATCCCATCCCAGGGATCCCATCCCAGGGATTCCACCCCATCCCAGTGATCCCATCCCATACGAGGGATCACATTCCAGGTATCCCATCCCATGGATCCCATCCCATCCCAGGGATCCCATCCCATCCCAACATATCCCATCCCATCCTCTCCCATCCCAGGGATCCTATCCCATCCCAAGTAACCAATCCCATGGATCCCATCCCAGCGATCCCATCCCATCCCAGGGATCCCATCCCATCCCAGCTATCCCATCCCAGGGATTCCACCCCATCCCAGGGATCCCATCCCATCTGTTCCCATCCCAAGTATCCTATCCCCTCCCGTCCCATCCAAGGGAACCCATCCATTCCCAACCCAGGAATCCCATCCCTTCCCTTGCCATGGATCCCATCCCATTCCAGGGATCCCATCCCATCCCAGGGATCCAATCCCAGGGATCCCAACCCATACCAGAGATCCCATCCCATCCCAGGGATCACATCCCATCCCAGGGATTCAATCCCAGAGATCCTATCCCATCCCATCCCATCCCATCCCATCCCATCCCATCCCATCCCGGGGATCCCATCCCATGGAACACATCCCAACCCAGGGATCCCATCCCATCCCAGGGATCCCATCCGATCCCAGGGATCCCATCCCATTCCAACCCAGGGATCCCATCCCAGGGATCCCATCCCATCCCAGGGATCCCATCCCATTCCAACCCATCCCATCCCAGGGAACCCATCCCAGAGATTCCATCCCATCCCAGGGATGCCATCCCAGGGATTCGATCCCAACCCAGGGATCCCATCCTATCCCCGGGATTCCATCCCAGGGATCCCATCCCATCCCATCCGATCCCATCCCAGGGATCCCATCCCATCCCATCGAATCCCATCCCAACCCATGCCATCCCATCCAATCCCATCCCATCCCATCCATTCCCATCCCAGGAATCCCATCCCATCCCATTCCAGGGATCCCATCCCATCCCATCCCATCCCATCCCAGGGATCCAATCCCATCCAAGGGATAACATCCCAGGGATTCGATCCCAACCCAGGGATCCCATCCTATCCCAGGGATTCCATCCCAGGGATCCCATCCCATCCCATCCCATCCCATCCCAGGGATCCCATCCCATCCAAACCCATCCCATCCCATCCCAGGCATCCCATCCCAGGGATCCTATCCCATCCCAGGGATCCCATCCCAGGGATCTCATCCCATCCCAGCGATCCCATCCCATCCCAGGGATCCCATCCCATCCCAGCTATCCCATCCCAGGGATTCCACCCCATCCCAGGGATCCCATCCCATCTGTTCCCATCCCAAGTATCCTATCCCCTCCCGTCCCATCCAAGGGAACCCATCCATTCCCAACCCAGGAATCCCATCCCTTCCCTTGCCATGGATCCCATCCCATTCCAGGGATCCCATCCCATCCCAGGGATCCAATCCCAGGGATCCCAACCCATACCAGAGATCCCATCCCATCCCAGGGATCACATCCCATCCCAGGGATTCAATCCCAGAGATCCTATCCCATCCCATCCCATCCCATCCCATCCCATCCCATCCCATCCCATCCCGGGGATCCCATCCCATGGAACACATCCCAACCCAGGGATCCCATCCCATCCCAGGGATCCCATCCGATCCCAGGGATCCCATCCCATTCCAACCCATCCCACCCCAGGGATCCCATCCCAGAGATTCCATCCCATCCCAGGGATGCCATCCCAGGGATTCGATCCCAACCCAGGGATCCCATCCTATCACAGTGATCCCATCCCATCCAATCCCATCCCATCCCATCCATTCCCATCCCAGGAATCCCATCCCATCCCAACCCAGGGATCCCATCCCAGGGATCCCATCCCATCCCAGGGATCCCATCCCATTCCAACCCATCCCATCCCAGGGAACCCATCCCAGAGATTCCATCCCATCCCAGGGATGCCATCCCAGGGATTCGATCCCAACCCAGGGATCCCATCCTATCCCCGGGATTCCATCCCAGGGATCCCATCCCATCCCATCCGATCCCATCCCAGGGATCCCATCCCATCCCATCGAATCCCATCCCAACCCATGCCATCCCATCCAATCCCATCCCATCCCATCCATTCCCATCCCAGGAATCCCATCCCATCCCATTCCAGGGATCCCATCCCATCCCATCCCATCCCATCCCATCCCAGGGATCCAATCCCATCCAAGGGATAACATCCCAGGGATCCGATCCCAACCCAGGGATCCCATCCTATCCCAGGGATTCCATCCCAGGGATCCCATCCCATCCGATCCCATCCCAGGGATCCCATCCCATCCCATCGAATCCCATCCCAACCCATGCCATCCTATCCAATCCCATCCCATCCCATTCCATTCCATCCCATCCCATCCCATCCCATCCCATCCCATCCCATCCCATCCCATCCCATCCCATCCCATCCCATCCCATCCCAGGGATCCCATCACAGGGTTCCCATCTCATCCCAGGGATCCAATCCCAGCGATCCTATCCCATCCCAACCCATCCCAACCCATCCCATCCCATCCCAGGGATCCCATCCCAGGGATCACATCCCATCCAAGGGATCCCATCCCAGGGATCCCAACCCATCCCATCCCATCCCATCCCCTCCGCTCCCATCCCATTGATCCCATTCCATCCCAACACATTCTAGCCCATCCCATCCAATCCCATCCCATGCAATCACATCCGATCCCATCCCATGTATCCCATCCCAGGGATACCATCCGATCCCATCCCAGCCCAGGGATCCCATCCCATCCCATCCCATCCCATCCCAGCGATCTCATCCCAGGTATTCCATCCCATCCCAGGGATCCCATCCCAACAAATCCCATCCCAGGGATCCCATCCCATCCCATCACATCCCATCCCATCCCAGTGATCCCATCCCATCCAATCCCATCCCATCCCATCCATTCCCATCCCAGGAATCCCATCCCATCCCATTCCAGGGATCCCATCCCATTCCAGGGATCCCATCCCATGCCATCCCATCCCATCCCATTCCATCCCATCCCATCCCATCCCATCCCATCCCATCCCATCCCATCCCATCCCATCCCATCCCATCCCATCCCATCCCAGGGATCCCATCCCATCCCAGGGATCCCATCCCATTCCATCCCATCCCTTCTCATCCCAGGGATCACATCCCATCCCAGGGATCCCAGGTTAGAGATCTCATCCCATCTCACTGATGCCATCCCAGGGATTCGATCCCAACGCAGGAATCCCATACGATCCCAGGGATCCCAGCCCATCCCATCCCAGGAATCCCATCCCATCCCATTCCAGGGATCCCAACCCATCCCAGTGAACACATCCCATCCCAGGGATCCCATCCCATCCCAGGGATCCCATCCCATTCCATCCAATCCCATCCTAACCCATCCCAGGGATACCATCCCAGGAATCCCATCCCATCCCAGGGATCCCATCCCATCCCATCGCATCCCATCCCATTCCAGGGATCCCATCCCATCCCATCCCATCCAATCCCATCCCATCCCATCCCAGGTATCCCATCCCAGGGATCCCATCCCATCCCATCCCATCCCATCCCATCCCATCCCATCCCATATCATCCCTGCTATCTCATGCCAGGTATTCCATCCCATCCCAGGGATCCCATCCCAACCGATCCCATCGCAGGGATACCATCCCTTCCCATCACAGGGATCCCATCCCATCCCAGGGATCCCATCCCATCCCATCCCATCCCATCCCATCCCATCCCATCCCACCCCACCCATTTCCATCCCAGGAATCCCATCCCATCACATCCCGCGGATCCCATAACATCCCAGGGATCCCATCCCATCCCAGGGATTCAATCCCAGAGATCCTATCCCATCCCATCCCATCCCATCCCATCCCGGGGATCCCATCCCATGGAACACATCCCAACCCAGGGATCCCATCCCATCCCACCCCAGGGATCCCATCCGATCCCAGGGATCCCATCCCATTCCAACCCATCCCACCCCAGGGATCCCATCCCAGAGATTCCATCCCATCCCAGGGATGCCATCCCAGGGATTCGATCCCAACCAAGGGATCCCATCCTATCACAGTGATCCCATCCCATCCAATCCCATCCCATCCCATCCATTCCCATCCCAGGAATCCCATCCCATCCCATTCCAGGGATCCCATCCCAGCCCAGGGATCCCATCCCAGCCCAGGGATCCCATCCCAGGGATCGCATCCCATCTCAGGGATCCCATTCCATCCCATCCAAGGATACCATCCCATCCCATCCCATGCCATCCCAGCCCATCCCAGGTATCCCAACCCATCCAATCCCATCCCATCCCATCCCAGGGATCCCATCCCAGCGATCCCATCCCATCCCAGGGATCCCATCCCATACGAGCTATCACAATCCAGGGGTCCCATCCCTGGGATCCCATCTCATCCCATCCCAGGGATCCAATCCCATCCCATCTCATCCCAGGGATCCCATAACATCCCATCCCAGTGTTCCCAACCCATCCCAACCCATGCCATCCCATCCAATCCCATCCCATCCCAGGGATCGCATCCCATCTCAGGGATCACATTCCAGGGATCCCATCCCAGGGATCCCATCCCATCCCAGGGATCCCATCCCATGCCATCCCATACCAGGGATCCCATCCCATCCCCTGGTCCCCATCCCAGGGATTCCATCCCATCCCAACCCATCCCATCCCATGGATACCATCCGATCCCAGAGATCCCATCCCAGGGATCCCATCCCATGCCAGGGATCCCATCACATCCTACCCCATCCCATCCTATCCCATCGCATCCCATCCCATCCTATCCCATCGCATCGCATCCCATCCCATCCTAGGGATCCCATACCAGGTATCCCATCCCATCCCAGGGATCCCATTCCGTACCATCCCAGGGATCCCATTCCATCCCATCCCATCCCATCGATCCCATCCCATCACAACCCAGTGTAGCCAATCCCATCCCATCGCACCCCATCCCATCCAATCCCATCCCATCCCACCCCATGCCATGCCATGCCATCCCATCCCATCCCATCCCATCCCATCCCATCCCATCCCATCCCATCCCATCCCATCCCATCCCAGGGACACCATCCCAGGGATACCATACCATCCCAACCCATCCCATCCAATCCCATCCCATCCCATCCCAACCCATCCCATCCCATCCAATCCCAGGGATCCGATCCCATCCCATCTCACCCCATCCCATCCCAGGGATCACATCCCATCCCACAGATCCCATCCCATCCCATCCCAGGCATCCCATCCGATCCCATCCCAGGGATCCCATCCCATACCATCCCATCCCATCGCAGGGATCCCATCCCATCCCATCCCATCCCATCACATCCCATCCCAGCGATCTCGTCCCAGGGATTCCATCCCATCCCAGTGATCCCATCCCATCCCACCCATTCCCATCCCAGGAATCCCATCCCATCACATCCCACGGATCCCATAACATCCCAGGGATCCCATCCCATCCCATCCCATCCCAGGGATCCCATCCCAGGGATTCCACCCCATCCCAGTGATCCCATCCCATACGAGGGATCACATTCCAGGTATCCCATCCCATGGATCCCATCCCATCCCAGGGATCCCATCCCATCCCAACATATCCCATCCCATCCTCTCCCATCCCAGGGATCCTATCCCATCCCAAGTAACCAATCCCATGGATCCCATCCCAGGGAGGCCATCCCATCCCAGGGATCCCAACCCATCCCAGGGATCCCATCCCATCCCAGGGATCCCATCCCATCCCAGCTATCCCATCCCAGGGATTCCATCCCATCCCAGGGATCCCACTTCATCTGTTCCCATCGCAGGGATCCCATCCCATCCCATCCCATCCAAGGGATCCCATCCCATCCCAACCCATCCCATCCCATCCCACCCCATCACATTCCATCCCATCCCAGGGATCCAATCCCATCCCATCTCATCCCAGGGATCCCATAAGATCCCATCCAACGGTTCCCGACCAATCCCAACCCATCCCTTCCCATGGATCCCATCCCTTCCCATCCCATCCCATCCCAGGGATCCCATCCCATCCCAGGGATAACATCCCAGGGATCCCATCCCAGGGATCCCATCCCATTCCATCCCATCCCATCTCATCCCAGGGATCACATCCCATCCCAGGGATCCCAGGTTAGAGATCTCATCCCATCTCACGGATGCCATCCCAGGGATTCGATCCCAACGCAGGAATCCCATACTATCCCAGGGATCCCAACCCATCCCATCCCAGGAATCCCATCCCATCCCATTCCAGGGATCCCATCCCATCCCAGTGAACACATCCCATCCCAGGTATCCCATCCCATCCCAGTGATCCCATCCCATCCCATCCCATCCCATCCCATCCCATCGCATCCCAGGGATCCCATCCCATCCCATCGCATCCCATCCCATCCCAGGGATCCCATCCCATCCCATCAAATCCCATCAGATCCCATCCCAGGTATCCCATCCCAGGGATCCCATCCCATCCCATCCCATCCCATCCCATCCCATCCCATCCCATCCCATATCATCCCTGCTATCTCATGCCAGGTATTCCATCCCATCCCAGGGATCCCATCCCAACCAATCCCATCGCTGGGATACCATCCCATCCCATCACAGGGATCCCATCCCATTCCAGGGATCCCATCCCATCCCATCCCACCCATTCCCATCCCAGCAATCCCATCCCATCACATCCCACGGATCCCATAACATCCCAGGGATCCCATCCCATCCCATCCCAGGGATCCCATCCCAGGGATCCCATCTCATCCCAGGGATCCAATCCCAGCGATCCTATCCCATCCCAACCCATCCCAACCCATCCCATTCCATCCCATCGATCCCATCCCATCCCATCCCGCCCCATCCCGTCCCAGGGATCCCATACCAGGGATCACATCCCATCCAAGAGATCCCATCCCAGGGATCCCAACCCATCCCATTCCATCCCATCCCATCCCATCCCCTCTGCTCCCATCCCATTGATCCCATCGCATCCCAACCCATTCTAGCCCATCCCATCCCATCCAATCCCATCCCATGCAATCACATCCGATCCCATCCCATGTATCCCATCCCAGTGATACCATCCGATCCCATCCCAGCGCAGGGATCCCATCCCATCCCATGCCAGCGATCTCATCCCAGGTATTCCATCCCATCCCAGGGATCCCATCCCAACAAATCCCATGCCAGGGATGCGATCCCATCCCATCACAGGGATCCCATCCCATCACAGGGATCCCATCCCATCCAATCCCATCCCATCCCATCCCATCCCATCCCATCCATTCCCATGCCAGGAATCCCATCCCATCCCATTTCAGGGATCCCATCCCATTCCAGGGATCCCATCCCATGCCATCCCATCCCATCCCATGCCATCCCATCCCATCCCATCCCATCCCATCCCATCCCATCCCATGCCATCCCATCCCATCCCATCCCATCCCATCCCATCCCATCCCATTCCATCCCATCCCATCCCATCCCATCCCATCCCATCCCATCCCAGGGATCCAATCCCATCCCAGGGATAACATCCCAGGGATTCGATCCCAAACCAGGGATCCAATCCCATCCCAGGGATAACATCCCAGGGATTCGATCCCAACCCAGGGATCCCATCCTATCCCAGGGATTCCATCCCAGGGATCCCATCCCATCCCATCCCATCCCAGGGATCCCATCCCATCCAAACCCATCCCATCCCATCCCAGGCATCCCATCCCAGGGATCCTATCCCATCCCAGGGATCCCATCCCAGGGATCTCATCCCATCCCAGCGATCCCATCCCATCCCAGGGATCCCATCCCATCCCAGCTATCCCATCCCAGGGATTCCACCCCATCCCAGGGATCCCATCCCATCTGTTCCCATCCCAAGTATCCTATCCCCTCCCGTCCCATCCAAGGGAACCCATCCATTCCCAACCCAGGAATCCCATCCCTTCCCTTGCCATGGATCCCATCCCATTCCAGGGATCCCATCCCATCCCAGGGATCCAATCCCAGGGATCCCAACCCATACCAGAGATCCCATCCCATCCCAGGGATCACATCCCATCCCAGGGATTCAATCCCAGAGATCCTATCCCATCCCATCCCATCCCATCCCATCCCGGGGATCCCATCCCATGGAACACATCCCAACCCAGGGATCCCATCCCATCCCAGGGATCCCATCCGATCCCAGGGATCCCATCCCATTCCAACCCATCCCACCCCAGGGATCCCATCCCAGAGATTCCATCCCATCCCAGGGATGCCATCCCAGGGATTCGATCCCAACCCAGGGATCCCATCCTATCACAGTGATCCCATCCCATCCAATCCCATCCCATCCCATCCATTCCCATCCCAGGAATCCCATCCCATCCCAACCCAGGGATCCCATCCCAGGGATCCCATCCCATCCCAGGGATCCCATCCCATTCCAACCCATCCCATCCCAGGGAACCCATCCCAGAGATTCCATCCCATCCCAGGGATGCCATCCCAGGGATTCGATCCCAACCCAGGGATCCCATCCTATCCCCGGGATTCCATCCCAGGGATCCCATCCCATCCCATCCGATCCCATCCCAGGGATCCCATCCCATCCCATCGAATCCCATCCCAACCCATGCCATCCCATCCAATCCCATCCCATCCCATCCATTCCCATCCCAGGAATCCCATCCCATCCCATTCCAGGGATCCCATCCCATCCCATCCCATCCCATCCCATCCCATCCCATCCCATCCCATCCCAGGGATCCAATCCCATCCAAGGGATAACATCCCAGGGATCCGATCCCAACCCAGGGATCCCATCCTATCCCAGGGATTCCATCCCAGGGATCCCATCCCATCCGATCCCATCCCAGGGATCCCATCCCATCCCATCGAATCCCATCCCAACCCATGCCATCCAATCCAATCCCATCCCATCCCATTCCATTCCATCCCATCCCATTCCATCCCATCCCATCCCATCCCATCCCATCCCATCCCATCCCATCCCATCCCATCCCATCCCAGGGATCCCATCACAGGGTTCCCATCTCAACCCAGGGATCCAATCCCAGCGATCCTATCCCATCCCAACCCATCCCAACCCATCCCATCCCATCCCATCGATCCCATCCCATCCCAGGGATCCCATCCCAGGGATCACATCCCATCCAAGGGATCCCATCCCAGGGATCCCAACCCATCCCATCCCATCCCATCCCCTCCGCTCCCATCCCATTGATCCCATTCCATCCCAACACATTCTAGCCCATCCCATCCAATCCCATCCCATGCAATCACATCCGATCCCATCCCATGTATCCCATCCCAGGGATACCATCCGATCCCATCCCAGCCCAGGGATCCCATCCCATCCCATCCCATCCCAGCGATCTCATCCCAGGTATTCCATCCCATCCCAGGGATCCCATCCCAACAAATCCCATCCCAGGGATCCCATCCCATCCCATCACATCCCATCCCATCCCAGTGATCCCATCCCATCCAATCCCATCCCATCCCATCCATTCCCATCCCAGGAATCCCATCCCATCCCATTCCAGGGATCCCATCCCATTCCAGGGATCCCATCCCATGCCATCCCATCCCATCCCATTCCATCCCATCCCATCCCATCCCATCCCATCCCATCCCATCCCATCCCATCCCATCCCAGGGATCCAATCCCATCCCAGGGATAACATCCCAGGGATCCCATCCCATCCCATCCCAGGGATCCCATCCCATTCCATCCCATCCCTTCTCATCCCAGGGATCACATCCCATCCCAGGGATCCCAGGTTAGAGATCTCATCCCATCTCACTGATGCCATCCCAGGGATTCGATCCCAACGCAGGAATCCCATACGATCCCAGGGATCCCAGCCCATCCCATCCCAGGAATCCCATCCCATCCCATTCCAGGGATCCCAACCCATCCCAGTGAACACATCCCATCCCAGGGATCCCATCCCATCCCAGGGATCCCATCCCATTCCATCCAATCCCATCCTAACCCATCCCAGGGATACCATCCCAGGAATCCCATCCCATCCCAGGGATCCCATCCCATCCCATCGCATCCCATCCCATTCCAGGGATCCCATCCCATCCCATCCCATCCAATCCCATCCCATCCCATCCCAGGTATCCCATCCCAGGGATCCCATCCCATCCCATCCCATCCCATCCCATCCCATCCCATCCCATCCCATATCATCCCTGCTATCTCATGCCAGGTATTCCATCCCATCCCAGGGATCCCATCCCAACCGATCCCATCGCAGGGATACCATCCCTTCCCATCACAGGGATCCCATCCCATCCCAGGGATCCCATCCCATCCCATCCCATCCCATCCCACCCCACCCATTTCCATCCCAGGAATCCCATCCCATCACATCCCGCGGATCCCATAACATCCCAGGGATCCCATCCCATCCCAGGGATTCAATCCCAGAGATCCTATCCCATCCCATCCCATCCCATCCCATCCCATCCCGGGGATCCCATCCCATGGAACACATCCCAACCCAGGGATCCCATCCCATCCCACCCCAGGGATCCCATCCGATCCCAGGGATCCCATCCCATTCCAACCCATCCCACCCCAGGGATCCCATCCCAGAGATTCCATCCCATCCCAGGGATGCCATCCCAGGGATTCGATCCCAACCAAGGGATCCCATCCTATCACAGTGATCCCATCCCATCCAATCCCATCCCATCCCATCCATTCCCATCCCAGGAATCCCATCCCATCCCATTCCAGGGATCCCATCCCATTCCAGGGATCCCATCCCAGCCCAGGGATCCCATCCCAGGGATCGCATCCCATCTCAGGGATCCCATTCCATCCCATCCAAGGATACCATCCCATCCCATCCCATGCCATCCCAGCCCATCCCAGGTATCCCAACCCATCCAATCCCATCCCATCCCATCCCAGGGATCCCATCCCAGCGATCCCATCCCATCCCAGGGATCCCATCCCATACGAGCTATCACAATCCAGGGGTCCCATCCCTGGGATCCCATCTCATCCCATCCCAGGGATCCAATCCCATCCCATCTCATCCCAGGGATCCCATAACATCCCATCCCAGTGTTCCCAACCCATCCCAACCCATGCCATCCCATCCAATCCCATCCCATCCCAGGGATCGCATCCCATCTCAGGGATCACATTCCAGGGATCCCATCCCAGGGATCCCATCCCATCCCAGGGATCCCATCCCAGGGATCCCATACCAGGGATCCCATTCCATCCCCTGGTCCCCATCCCAGGGATTCCATCCCATCCCAACCCATCCCATCCCATGGATACCATCCGATCCCAGAGATCCCATCCCAGGGATCCCATCCCATGCCAGGGATCCCATCACATCCTACCCCATCCCATCCTATCCCATCGCATCCCATCCCATCCTATCCCATCGCATCGCATCCCATCCCATCCTAGGGATCCCATACCAGGTATCCCATCCCATCCCAGGGATCCCATTCCGTACCATCCCAGGGATCCCATTCCATCCCATCCCATCCCATCGATCCCATCCCATCACAACCCAGTGTAGCCAATCCCATCCCATCGCACCCCATCCCATCCAATCCCATCCCATCCCACCCCATGCCATGCCATGCCATCCCATCCCATCCCATCCCATCCCATCCCATCCCATCCCATCCCATCCCATCCCAGGGACACCATCCCAGGGATACCATACCATCCCAACCCATCCCATCCAATCCCATCCCATCCCATCCCAACCCATCCCATCCCATCCAATCCCAGGGATCCCATCCCATCCCATCTCACCCCATCCCATCCCAGGGATCACATCCCATCCCACAGATCCCATCCCATCCCATCCCAGGCATCCCATCCGATCCCATCCCAGGGATCCCATCCCATACCATCCCATCCCATCGCAGGGATCCCATCCCATCCCATCCCATCACATCCCATCCCAGCGATCTCGTCCCAGGGATTCCATCCCATCCCAGTGATCCCATCCCATCCCACCCATTCCCATCCCAGGAATCCCATCCCATCACATCCCACGGATCCCATAACATCCCAGGGATCCCATCCCATCCCATCCCATCCCAGGGATCCCATCCCAGGGATTCCACCCCATCCCAGTGATCCCATCCCATACGAGGGATCACATTCCAGGTATCCCATCCCATGGATCCCATCCCATGCCAGGGATCCCATCCCATCCCAACATATCCCATCCAATCCTCTCCCATCCCAGGGATCCTATCCCATCCCAAGTAACCAATCCCATGGATCCCATCCCAGGGAGGCCATCCCATCCCAGGGATCCCAACCCATCCCAGGGATCCCATCCCATCCCAGGGATCCCATCCCATCCCAGCTATCCCATCCCAGGGATTCCATCCCATCCCAGGGATCCCACTTCATCTGTTCCCATCGCAGGGATCCCATCCCATCCCATCCCATCCAAGGGATCCCATCCCATCCCAACCCATCCCATCCCATCCCACCCCATCACATTCCATCCCATCCCAGGGATCCAATCCCATCCCATCTCATCCCAGGGATCCCATAAGATCCCATCCAACGGTTCCCGACCAATCCCAACCCATCCCTTCCCATGGATCCCATCCCTTCCCATCCCATCCCATCCCATCCCAGGGATCCCATCCCATCCCATCCCATCCCATCCCAGGGATCCCATCCCAGGGATCCCATCCCATTCCATCCCATCCCATCTCATCCCAGGGATCACATCCCATCCCAGGGATCCCAGGTTAGAGATCTCATCCCATCTCACGGATGCCATCCCAGGGATTCGATCCCAACGCAGGAATCCCATACTATCCCAGGGATCCCAACCCATCCCATCCCAGGAATCCCATCCCATCCCATTCCAGGGATCCCATCCCATCCCAGTGAACACATCCCATCCCAGGTATCCCATCCCATCCCAGTGATCCCATCCCATCCCATCCCATCCCAGGGATCCCATCCCATCGCATCCCATCCCATCCCAGGGATCCCATCCCATCCCATCCAATCCCATCAGATCCCATCCCATCCCAACCCATCCCATCCCATCCCATATCATCCCTGCTATCTCATGCCAGGTATTCCATCCCATCCCAGGGATCCCATCCCAACCAATCCCATCGCTGGGATACCATCCCATCCCATCACAGGGATCCCATCCCATTCCAGGGATCCCATCCCATCCCATCCCACCCATTCCCATCCCAGGAATCCCATCCCATCACATCCCACGGATCCCATAACATCCCAGGGATCCCATCCCATCCCATCCCAGGGATCCCATCCCAGGGATCCCATCTCATCCCAGGGATCCAATCCCAGCGATCCCAACCCATCCCATTCCATCCCATCCCATCCCATCCGCTCTGCTCCCATCCCATTGATCCCATCGCATCCCAACCCATTCTAGCCCATCCCATCCCATCCAATCCCATCCCATGCAATCACATCCGATCCCATCCCATGTATCCCATCCCAGGGATACCATCCGATCCCATCCCATCCCATCCCATCCCATCCCATCCCATCCCATCCATTCCCATCCCAGGAATCCCATCCCATCCCATTCCAGGGATCCCATAACATTCCAGGGATCCCATCCCATGCCATCCCATCCCATCCCATGCCATCCCATTCCATCCCATCCCATCCCATCCCATGCCATCCCATCCCATCCCATTCCATCCCATCCCATCCCATCCCATCCCATCCCATCCCATCCCATCCCAGGGATCCAATCCCATCCCAGGGATAACATCCCAGTGATTCGATCCCAACCCAGGGATCCCATCCTATCCCAGGGATTCCATCCCAGGGATCCCATCCCATCCCATCCGATCCCATCCCAGGGATCCCATCCCATCCCATCGAATCCCATCCCAACCCATGCCATCCAATCCAATCCCATCCCATCCCATTCCATTCCATCCCATCCCATTCCATCCCATTCCATCCCATTCCATCCCATCCCATCCCATCCCATCCCATCCCATCCCATCACAGGGATCCCATCACAGGGTTCCCATCTCATCCCAGGGATCCAATCCCAGCGATCCTCTCCCATCCCAACCCATCCCAACCCATCCCATCCCATCCCATCGATCCCATCCCATCCCATCCAATCCCATCCCAGGGATCCCATACCAGGGATCACATCCCATCCAAGGGATCCCATCCCAGGGATCCCAACCCATCCCATTCCATCCCATCCCATCCCCTCTGCTCCCATCCCATTGATCCCATCGCATCCCAACCCATTCTAGCCCATCCCATCCCATCCAATCCCATCCGATGCAATCACATCCGATCCCATCCCATGTATCCCATCCCAGGGATACCATCCGATCCCATCCCAGCGCAGGGATCCAATCCCATCCCACCCCAGCGATCTCATCCCAGGTATTCCATCCCATCCCAGGGATCCCATCCCAACAAATCCCATCCCAGGGATCCCATCCCATCCCATCACAGGGATCCCATCCCATCACAGGGATCCCATCCCATCCCATCCAATCCCATCCCATCCCATCCCATCCCATCCCATCCCATCCCAGGGATCCAATCCCATCCCAGGGATAACATCCCAGGGATTCGATCCCAACCCAGGGATCCCATCCTATCCCAGGGATTCCATCCCAGGGATCCCATCCCATCCCATCCGATCCCATCGCAGGGATCCCATCCCATCCCATCGAATCCCATCCCAACCCATGCCATCCAATCCAATCCCATCCCATCCCATTCCATTCCATCCCATCCCATCCCATCCCATCCCATCCCATCCCATCCCATCCCATCCCATCACAGGGATCCCATCACAGGGTTCCCATCTCATCCCAGGGATCCAATCCCAGCGATCCTATCCCATCCCAACCCATCCCAACCCATCCCATCCCATCCCATCGATCCCATCCCATCCCATCCCAGGGATCCCATCCCAGGGATCACATCCCATCCAAGGGATCCCATACCAGGGATCCCAACCCATCCCATCCCATCCCATCCCATCCCCTCCGCTCCCATCCCATTGATCCCATCCCATCCCATTCCATTCTAGCCCATCCCATCCAATCCCATCCCATGCAATCGCATCCGATCCCATCCCATGTATCCCATCCCAGGGATACCATCCGATCCCATCCCAGCGCAGGGATCCCATCCCATCCCATCCCATCCCATCCCATCCCAGCGATCTCATCCCAGGTATTCCATCCCATCCCAGGGATCCCATCCCAACAAATCCCATCCCAGGGATCCCATCCCATCCCATCCCATCACAGGGATCCCATCCCATCCCAGTGATCCCATCCCATCCATTCCCATCCCAGAAATCCCATCCCATCCCATTCCAGGGATCCCATCCCATTCCAGGGATCCCATCCCATGCCATCCCATCCCATCCCATCCCATTCCATCCCATCCCATCCCATCCCATCCCAGGGATCCCATCCCATCCCAAGGATTCCATTCCATCCCATCCCATCCCAGGGATCCCATCCCATTCCATCCCATCCCATGCCAACCCATCCCATCCTATCCCATTCCCATCCCCTCCCATCCCACCCCAGGGATCCCATCCCAGCCCATCTCATCCCAGGGATCCCATGCCATGCCATCCCAACCCATCCCATCCCATCCCAGGGATCCCATCCCATCGCAGGGATCCAATCCCATCCCAGCTCTCCCATCCCAGGGATCCCATCCCATCGCAGGGATCCAATCCCATCCCAGCTATCCCATCCCAGGGATTCCATCCCATCCCAGGGGTCCCATCCCATCTGTTCCCATCCCAAGTATCCTATCCCATCCCGTCCCATCCAAGGGAACCTATCCATTCCCAACCCAGGAATCCCATCCCTTCCCTTGCCAGGGATCCCATCCCATTCCAGGGATCCCATCCCATCCCAGGGATCCAATCCCAGGGATCCCAACCCATACCAGAGATCCCATCCCATCCCAGGGATCCCATTCCCATCCCATCCCATCCCATCCCAGGGATCCCATCCCAGCCCATCTCATCCCAGGAATCCCATGCCATGCCATGCCATGCCATGCCATGCCATGCCATGCCATGCCATCCCATCCCATCCCATCCCATCCCATCCCAGGGATCCTATCCCATCCAAAGCCATCCCATCCCATCCCATCCCATCCCAGGCATCCCATCCCAGGGATTCCATCCCATCCCACGGATCCCATTTCATCTGTTCCCATCCCTGGGATCCCATCCCATCCCATCCCATCCCATCCCATCCCATCCCATCCCATGGATCCCATCCTATCCCAACCCATCCCATCCCATGAATCCCATCCCATCCCAGGGATCCCATCCCATCCCATCCCAGGGATCGCATCCCATCCCATCCCATCCGATCCCATCCCATGCCATCCCAGGGATCCCATCCCATCCCAGGGATCCCATCCCATCCCATCCCATCCCATCCCATCCCATCCCATCCCATCCCATCCCATCCCATCCTAGGAATCCCACACCAGGGATCCCATCCCATCCCAGTGATCCAATCCCAGAGATCCTATCCCATCCCAGGGATCCCATCCCATCCCATCCCAGGGATCCCATCCCATCCCTTCCCATCCCATCCCATCCCATCCCAGGGATCCCATCCCATCCTAGGGACACCATCCCAGGGATCCCATCTCATCCCAGACATCCCATCCCATTCCATCCAATCCCATCCCATTCCAGGGATCACATCCCATCCCAGGGATCCCATCCCAGGGATCCCATCCCATCCCTGGGAGGCCGTCCCAGGGATCCGATACCATCCCCGGGATCCCATCCCAGGGATCCCATCCGATCCCATCCCTTCTGAGTGATCCAATCCCAAGGATCCCATCCCAGGGATCCCATCCCAGGGATCCCATCCCATCCCATCCCACGGATCCCATCCCATCCCAGGGATCCCATCCAAGCCCAGGGATCCCATCCCATCCCATGGATCCCATCCCATCTCATCCCATCCCATCCCCGGGATCCCATCCCAGGGATCCTATCCCAATCCAGGGATCTCATCCCATCCCATCCCAGGGATCCCATCCCAGGTATACCATCCCATCCCATCCCATCCCAGGGATCTGCCCCCATCCCAGTGATCCCCTGCCATCCCAGGGATCCCATCTCATCCCATCCCATCCCATCCCCGGGATCCCTTCCCAGGGATCCCATCCCATCCCAGGGATCCCAACCCATCCCAGGGATCCCATTCCATCCCAGGGATCCCATCCCATCCCTGCTATCACATCCCAGGGATTCCATCCCATCCCAGGGATCCCATCCCATCCCATCCCAGGGATCCCATCCCATTCCAACCCATCCCATCCCATCCCATCCCAGGGATCCCATTTCATCTGTTCCCATCCCTGGGATCCCATCCCATCCCATCCCATCCCATCCCATCCCATCCCATGGATCCAATCCCATCCCAACACATCCCATCCCATGGATCCCATCCCATCCCAGGGATCCCATCCCATCCCAGGGATCGCATCCCATCCCATCCCATCCCATCCGATCCCATCCCATCCCATCCCAGGGATCCCATCCCAGGGATCCCATCCCATCCCATCCCATCCTAGGAATCCCACAGCAGGGATCCCATCCCATCCCAGTGATCCAATCCCAGCGATCCTCTCCCATCCTAGGGATCCCATCCCATCCCATCCCATCCCATCCCAGGGATCCCATCCCAAGGATCCCATCCCATCCCAGGGATCCCATCCCAATCCAGGGATCCCATCCCATCCCACGGATCCCATCCGATCCCATCCCATCCCATCCCAGGGATCCCAACCCATCCCAGGGGACCCATCCCATCCCATCCCATCCCAGGGATCGCATCCCATCCCAGCCAATCCCATCCCACCCCATCCCATCCCATCCCATCCCATGCCGTCCCAGGGATCCCATCCCTTCCCAGGGATCCCATCCTATCCCTTCCCAGCCCATCCCATCCCTTCCCATCCCATCCCATCCCAGGGATCCCATTCCGTCCTATCCCAACCCAGGGATCGCATACCATCCCATCCAATCCCATCCCACTCCATTCCATCCCATTCCATCCCATCCCATCCGATCCCATCCCATGCCGTCCCAGGGATCCCATCCCATCCCAGGGATCCCATCCCATCCCAGGGATCCCATCCCATCCCTTCCCATCCCATCCCATCCCATCCCATCCCATCCCATCCCATCCCATCCCATCCCAGGGATTCCATCTCATCCCAGGGATCCCATTTCATCTGTTCCCATCCCAGGGATCCCATCCCATCCCATCCCAGGGATCCCATCCCATTCCAACCCATCCCATCCCATCCCATCCCATCCCATCCCATCCCATCCCAGGGATCCCATCCCATCCCAGCCATCCCATCCCAGGGATTCCATCCGATCCCAGGGATCCCATTTCATCTGTTCCCATCCCTGGGATCCCATCCCATCCCATCCCATGGATCCAATCCCATCCCAACCCATCCCATCCCATGGATCCCATCCCATCCCAGGGATCCCATCCCATCCCATCCCATCCCAGGGATCGCATCCCATCCCATCCCATCCGATCCCATCCCATGCCATCCCATCCTAGGAATCCCACACCAGGGATCCCATCCCATCCCAGTGATCCAATCCCAGCGATCCTATCCCATCCCATCCCATCCCATCCCATCCCATCCCATCCCATCCCATCCCAGGGATCCCATCCCGTTCCATCCCATCCCAGGGATCCCATCCCATCCCATCCCATCGCATCCCATCCCATCCCATCCCAGGGATCCCATCCCATCCCAGGGATAACATCCCACCCCATCCCATCCCATCCCAGGGATCCCATTCCATCCCATCCCATCTCATCCCAGGGATCACATCCCACCCAGGGATCCTATGTCAGAGATCCCATCCCATCTCACGGGTGCCATCCCAGGGATTCGATCCCAACGGAGGAATCCCATACTATCCCAGGGATCCCATTCCAGGGATCCCATCCCATCCCATCCCATTCCAGGGATCCCATCCCATCCCAGTGTACACATCCCATCCCAGGGATCCCATCCCATCCCAGGGATCCCATCCCATCCCATCCAATCCCATCCTAAGCCATCCCAGGGATCCCATCCCAAGGATCCCATCCCATCCCATCCCATCCCATCCCATCCCAGGGATCCCATCCCAGGGATCCCATCCAATCCCATCGCATCCCATCCCATCCCAGGGATCCCATCCCATCCCATCCAATCCCATCCGATCCCATCCCAGGTATCCCATCCCAGGGATCCCATCCCATCCCATCCCATCCCATCCCATCCCATCCCATCCCATCCCACCCATTCCCATCCCAGGAATCCCATCCCATCACATCCCACGGATCCCATAACATCCCAGGGATCCCATCCCATCCCATTGTAGCCCATCCCAACCCTTCCCACCCCATCCCATCCCATCCCATCCCGTCCCATCACATCCCATCCCAGATATCCGATCGCAGGGATCCCATCCCATCCCAGGGATCCCATCCCAGGGATCCCATCTCATCCCAGGGATCCAATCCCAGAGATCCTATCCCAACCCATCCCATCCCATGGATCCCATCCCATCCCATCCCATATCATCCCAGGGATCGCATCCCACCCCAACCAATCCCATCCCACCCCATCCCATCCCATTCCATCCCATCCCATCCCATCCCATCCCAACCCAACCAATCCCATCCCATCCCATCCCATCCCATCCCATCCCATCCCATCCCAGGGATCCCATCCCATCCCAGCCAATCCCATCCCACCCCATCCCAGGGATCGCATCCCATCCCAGCCAATCCCATCCCACCCCATCCCATCCCAGGGAACCCATCCCATCCCAGGGATCCCATCCCATGGAACCCATCCCATCCCATCCCAGTCCATCCCATCCCATCCCTTCCCATCCCATCCCATCCCATCCCATCCCATCCCATCCCATCCCATCCCATCCCAGGGAACCCATCCCATCCCAGGGATCCCATCCCAGGGATCCCATCCCATCCCACGGATCACATTCCAGGGATCACATCCCATCCCAGGGATCCCATCCCATCCCATGCCAACCCATCCCATCCTATCCCATTCCCATCCCATCCCATCGCATCCCATCTCATCCCAGGGATCCCATCCCAGCCCATCTCATCCCAGGGATCCCATGCCATGCCATGCCATGCCATGCCATGCCATGCCATGCCATGCCATGCCATCCCATCCCATCCCATCCCATCCCATCCCAGGGATCCCATCCCATCCCAGGGATCCCATCCCATCCCATCCCAGGGATCCCATCCCAAGGATCCCATCCCATCCCAGGGATCCCATCCCAATCCAGGGATCCCATCCCATCCCACGGATCCCATCCCATCCCATCCTATCCCATCCCATCCCATCCCATACCATCCCATCCCATCCCATCCCATCCCAGGGATCCCAACCCATCCCAGGGATCCCATCCCATCCCAGGGATCCCATCCCATCCCAGCTGTCCCATCCCAGGGATCCCATTTCATCTGTTCCCGTACCAGGGATCCCATCCCATCCCATCCCATCCCATCCCAGGGATCGCATCCCATCCCAGCCAATCCCATCCCACCCCATCCCATCCCATTCCATCCCATCCCATCCCATCCCATCCCATCCCATCCCATCCCATCCCATCCCATCCCATCCCATCCCAGGGATCCCATCCCATCCCATCCCATCCCATCCCATCCCATCCCATCCCATCCCATCCCATGCCGTCCCAGGGATCCCATCCCGTCCCAGTGTCCTGGTTTTGGGCAAATTTGGGGGAAAACCTCCAGAAGGAGCCCCCAGACAGCAAACCCCACGACTCCTCCCCCCCCCACCCCACCGGGTTTGGGAAGAATTTCCTCGGAGAAGAGTGGGAGAAAAAACCTGTTTATTTAACAAGCAAGACACTCCCCAGCACAGGGAAAAAAGACAACACCAGCTGACAAAAAAACTCTTTCACCGTTCTGAAGGGATGACAAACTCAGTCTCTCTGGCGAGTGGTCGCTCAGTTATCAGTCTCTGGCGCTGGGGATGACTGCTGCAGGTGACAAAGTGTAGCCTCCCGGTGTTTCTTGGGGTTCCCAGGTCCCCGTCCGTTCAGATGGTATCCAGGAGAGGGAGGGGACGGGGTGGAAGAGAAAACAGTCCAGGGAAAAAGTTGGACTGCCTAGCTGAACTAACTAATAAGCAGAAAGCAAGGGCAAAGCGAAGGAAAGAAAAAGGCAGAAGCGAGCAAGCAGGCAAGCAAGCAGGCAAGCAAGCAAGCAAGCAAGCAAGCAAGCCGAGCTAAAACCTCTCCTAAACATAGACCATGGGGGAGGTGAGCCGGCTGATAACAAGACAAAACAAAGCTTCACTCTCAGACTCAGTCCTGGAAGCACAGGACATAATACCAAACATAATCAGGACACACGATTGGAGATAGAAACACCATAACATCACCCTAGGACATTCCACCCCTTATCTCCATATCGTGAACATACTAAACAGCATGTAAAAACTTCAGCAAGTAGAAATTTCCATCTTTCACTTATTCGGACACATTTTCTTCCATCTCACTTGCTCCAACCTTCGACACTTACACATTTCCTTCTATCTCACTTGCTCAGACCTTTGACACTTACATATTTCCTTCTGTCTCATGCTGCCTCACCCCACAATCAGATCTCCCTGAGGCACACATCGTGTTGTTCCATCTCTCTGCATTACCCACCATGTACAACCTGGTCCTTGAGCAAAGACAATCCCACGAATGGGTTTGTCTGTACTCGGGGCAGAATTGATCCAAACTGCCTTCCCTAACAAACCTCTGATATGTGCCACTGGGACTTTGTCTCCATCTACTATATTCAGGGACTCAGACTGGGCAGGGCCCGCTCGGTTGGTGGAACCCCGGGTGTTAACTAACCAAGTGGCCTTTGCTAAATGCTGCTCCCAGTTTTTGAATGATCCCCCACCCAATGCTCTCAAGGTGGTTTTTAACAGTCCATTGTACCTTTCCACCTTCCCTGCAGCTGGTGCATGGTAGGGGATATGGTACACCCACTCAATGCCATGTTCCCTAGCCCAAGTGTTGATAAGGCTATTCTTGAAATGAGTCCCATTGTCTGACTCAATCCTCTCAGGGGTGCCATGCCTCCAAAGGACCTGCTTTTCCAGGCCCAGGCTGGTGTTACGGGCTGTAGCGTGAGACACAGGGTAGGTCTCCAACCATCCAGTGGTGGCTTCCACCATGGTCAGTACATAGCGCTTGCCCTGGCGGGTTTGAGGCAGTGTGATGTAATCAATCTGCCAGGCCTCTCCATACTTGTACTTGGACCACCGCCCCCCATACCAGAGGGGCTTCACCCGCTTGGCTTGCTTGATGGCAGCGCATGTCTCACAGTCATGGATAACTTGAGAAATACTGTCCATGGTTAGATCCACCCCTCGGTCTCGTGCCCACTTATATGTGGCATCTCTGCCCTGATGACCTGAGGCATCATGGGCCCATCGAGCCAGGAACAACTCTCCCTTGTGTTCCCAATCAAGGTCTATCTTCGACACCCCTATCTTAGCAGCCTGATCTACCTGCTGATTGTTTTTCTGCTCTTCATTAGCCCTACTTCTGGGAACATGGGCATCTACATGGCGAACCTTCACAGGTAATTTCTCTAACCGGGTAGCGATATCTTTCCACTCTTCGGCAGCCCAAATTGGTTTTCCTCTACGCTGCCAGTTAGCCTCTTTCCATCTCTCCAACCATCCCCACAGAGCATTGGCTACCATCCATGAATCGGTATAAAGGTAAAGCTTTGGCCACTTCTCTCTTTCAGCAATGTCTAAGGCCAGTTGAACCGCTTTGAGTTCAGCAAGTTGACTGGATTCACCCTCTCCTTCAGTGGCCTCTGCTACCCGTCGCGTGGGGCTCCATACGGCTGCTTTCCACCTCCGATTCATCCCCACAATGCGACAGGAACCGTCGGTGAATAGAGCATAGCGTGTTTCCTCTGCTGGCAGTTGGTTATATGGTGGAGCTTCTTCAGCCCGTGTCACTGGTTCTTGTTCCTCATCTGTGACACCAAAACTTTCACCTTCAGGCCAATTTGTAATTACTTCCAAAATCCCAGGGCGATTCAGTTTTCCAATCCGGGTGCGCTGTGTAATGAGGGCAATCCACTTGCTCCATGTAGCACTGGTGGCATGGTGGGTTGAGGGAACCTTTCCTCTGAACATCCACCCCAGCACTGGTAGTCGGGGTGCCAGAAGGAGTTGTGCTTCTGTGCCAACCACCTCTGAGGCTGCTTGGACCCCTTCGTAGGCGGCCAAGATCTCCTTCTCTGTTGGGGTGTAGTTAGCTTCAGACCCTCTGTAGCTCCGACTCCAAAATCCTAATGGTCGGCCTCGAGTCTCACCAGGCACCTTCTGCCACAGGCTCCAGGACAGACCATGGTTCCCGGCTGCAGAGTAGAGCACGTTCTTCACATCTGGTCCCGTCCTGACTGGGCCAAGGGCTACTGCATGAGCAATTTCCTGCTTTATCTGGGCAAAAGCTTGTTGCTGCTCAGGGCCCCAATGGAAATCGTTCTTCTTGCGGGTGACCAGGTAAAGAGGGCTCACAATCTGACTGTACTCAGGAATGTGCATCCTCCAAAAACCTATGGCGCCTAAGAAAGCTTGTGTCTCCTTCTTGTTAGTTGGTGGGGACATAGCTGTGATTTTGTTGATGACATCAGTAGGAATCTGACGCCGTCCATCTTGCCACTTCACTCCCAGGAACTGGATCTCTCGAGCAGGTCCCTTAACTTTACTCTTCTTGATGGCGAAGCCGGCTTCCAGGAGGATTTGGATGATTCTCTCTCCTTTCTTGAACACTTCTGCTGCTGTGTTCCCCCACACAATGATATCATCAATATATTGTAAATGTTCTGGAGCCTCACCTTTTTCTAGTGTAGTCTGGATCAGTCCATGGCAGATAGTAGGACTGTGCTTCCACCCCTGGGGCAGTCGATTCCAGGTGTACTGCACTCCCCTCCATGTGAAAGCGAACTGAGGCCTGCACTCTGCTGCCAGAGGAATGGAGAAAAATGCATTGGCGATATCGATAGTGGCGTACCACTTTGCTGCCTTGGACTCCAGCTCGTACTGCAGTTCCAGCATGTCCGGCACGGCAGCGCTCAGTGGTGGAGTCACCTCATTCAATGCACGATAGTCTACGGTCAGTCTCCATTCTCCTTCAGATTTACGTACAGGCCAGATGGGGCTGTTGAAGGGTGAGTGGGTTTTGCTGACCACCCCTTGGCTCTCCAGCTCACGGATCATTTTATGGATGGGAACCACAGCATCTCGAGTTGTTCTGTATTGTCGGCGATGCACTATGGAAGTGGCAATTGGTACCTTTTGCTCTTCTCCTTTCAGAAGTCCTACAGTACTTGGATTCTCAGACAGTCCAGACAAGGTGTTCAATTGCTGGATGCCCTCTGTCACCACAGCTGCTATCCCAAATGCCCACCTGAATCCTTTTGGATCTTTAAAATACCCCCTTCGGAGGTAATCTATACCCAAAATGCATGGGGCCTCTGGGCCAGTCACAATAGGATGTTTTTTCCATTCATGTCCAGTCAAGCTCACATCAGCTTCCACCAAGGTAAAGTCCTGTGATCCACCTGTCACACCAGCAATAGAAACAGATTAAGACTTCAAAAAACCCTAGGGACCAAAATCCCATGCAGGCCTCCACCCCAAAAGACATGAATTCCAACAACATAGCCAATAACTGCTCTATACCAACACAAAAGAATTTGAACCAAATTATTATTATTAGAACAGGGTTTTTTCCCACTTTCTCGAGCCTCGAGTTGGGCGCCAATTTATTTGTCCTGGTTTTGGGCAAATTTGGGGGAAAACCTCCAGAAGGAGCCCCCAGACAGCAAACCCCACGACTCCTCCCCCCCCCACCCCACCGGGTTTGGGAAGAATTTCCTCGGAGAAGAGTGGGAGAAAAAACCTGTTTATTTAACAAGCAAGACACTCCCCAGCACAGGGAAAAAAGACAACACCAGCTGACAAAAAAACTCTTTCACCGTTCTGAAGGGATGACAAACTCAGTCTCTCTGGCGAGTGGTCGCTCAGTTATCAGTCTCTGGCGCTGGGGATGACTGCTGCAGGTGACAAAGTGTAGCCTCCCGGTGTTTCTTGGGGTTCCCAGGTCCCCGTCCGTTCAGATGGTATCCAGGAGAGGGAGGGGACGGGGTGGAAGAGAAAACAGTCCAGGGAAAAAGTTGGACTGCCTAGCTGAACTAACTAATAAGCAGAAAGCAAGGGCAAAGCGAAGGAAAGAAAAAGGCAGAAGCGAGCAAGCAGGCAAGCAAGCAGGCAAGCAAGCAAGCAAGCAAGCAAGCAAGCCGAGCTAAAACCTCTCCTAAACATAGACCATGGGGGAGGTGAGCCGGCTGATAACAAGACAAAACAAAGCTTCACTCTCAGACTCAGTCCTGGAAGCACAGGACATAATACCAAACATAATCAGGACACACGATTGGAGATAGAAACACCATAACATCACCCTAGGACACCCAGGGATCCCATCCCATCCCTTCCCAGCCCATCCCATCCCTTCCCAGCCCATCCCATCTCTTCCCATCCCAGGGATCCCATTCCATCCCATCCCATCCCAGGGATCCCATCCCCGGGATCCCATCCCAGGGATCCAATCCCATCCCATCTCATCCCAGGGATCCCATAAGATCCCATCCAACGGTTCCCAACCCATCCCAACCCATCCCATCCCATGGATCCCATCCGAGGGATCCCATCCCAGGGATCCCATCCCATCCCAGGGATGCCATCCCATCCCATCCCATCCCATCCCATCCCATCCCATCCCAGGGATCCCATCCCGTTCCATCCCATCCCAGGGATCCCATCCCATCCCATCCCATCCCATCGCATCCCATCCCATCCCATCCTATCCCATCCCTTCCCATCCCATCCCATCCCAGGGATCCCATCCCATCCCAGGGATAACATCCCACCCCATCCCATCCCATCCCAGGGATCCCATTCCATCCCATCCCATCTCATCCCAGGGATCACATCCCACCCAGGGATCCTATGTCAGAGATCCCATCCCATCTCACGGGTGCCATCCCAGGGATTCGATCCCAACGGAGGAATCCCATACTATCCCAGGGATCCCATTCCAGGGATCCCATCCCATCCCATCCCATTCCAGGGATCCCATCCCATCCCAGTGTACACATCCCATCCCAGGGATCCCATCCCATCCCAGGGATCCCATCCCATCCCATCCAATCCCATCCTAAGCCATCCCAGGGATCCCATCCCAAGGATCCCATCCCATCCCATCCCATCCCATCCCATCCCAGGGATCCCATCCGATCCCATCCCAGGGATCCCATCCGATCCCATCCCAGGGATCCCATCCAATCCCATCGCATCCCATCCCATCCCAGGGATCCCATCCCATCCCATCCAATCCCATCCGATCCCATCCCAGGTATCCCATCCCAGGGATCCCATCCCATCCCATCCCATCCCATCCCATCCCACCCATTCCCATCCCAGGAATCCCATCCCATCACATCCCACGGATCCCATAACATCCCAGGGATCCCATCCCATCCCATTGTAGCCCATCCCAACCCTTCCCACCCCATCCCATCCCATCCCATCCCGTCCCATCACATCCCATCCCAGATATCCGATCGCAGGGATCCCATCCCATCCCAGGGATCCCATCCCAGGGATCCCATCTCATCCCAGGGATCCAATCCCAGAGATCCTATCCCAACCCATCCCATCCCATGGATCCCATCCCATCCCATCCCATATCATCCCAGGGATCGCATCCCACCCCAACCAATCCCATCCCACCCCATCCCATCCCATTCCATCCCATCCCATCCCATCCCATCCCATCCCATCCCATCCCATCCCATCCCATCCCATCCCATCCCATCCCATCCCATCCCAGGGATCCCATCCCATCCCAGCCAATCCCATCCCACCCCATCCCAGGGATCGCATCCCATCCCAGCCAATCCCATCCCACCCCATCCCATCCCAGGGAACCCATCCCATCCCAGGGATCCCATCCCATGGAACCCATCCCATCCCATCCCAGTCCATCCCATCCCATCCCTTCCCATCCCATCCCATCCCATCCCATCCCATCCCATCCCATCCCATCCCATCCCATCCCATCCCAGGGAACCCATCCCATCCCAGGGATCCCATCCCAGGGATCCCATCCCATCCCACGGATCACATTCCAGGGATCACATCCCATCCCAGGGATCCCATCCCATCCCATGCCAACCCATCCCATCCTATCCCATTCCCATCCCATCCCATCGCATCCCATCTCATCCCAGGGATCCCATCCCAGCCCATCTCATCCCAGGGATCCCATGCCATGCCATGCCATGCCATGCCATGCCATGCCATGCCATGCCATGCCATGCCATGCCATGCCATGCCATGCCATCCCATCCCATCCCATCCCATCCCATCCCAGGGATCCCATCCCATCCCAGGGATCCCATCCCATCCCATCCCAGGGATCCCATCCCAAGGATCCCATCCCATCCCAGGGATCCCATCCCAATCCAGGGATCCCATCCCATCCCACGGATCCCATCCCATCCCATCCTATCCCATCCCATCCCATCCCATACCATCCCATCCCATCCCATCCCATCCCAGGGATCCCAACCCATCCCAGGGATCCCATCCCATCCCAGGGATCCCATCCCATCCCAGCTGTCCCATCCCAGGGATCCCATTTCATCTGTTCCCGTACCAGGGATCCCATCCCATCCCATCCCATCCCATCCCATCCCATCCCAGGGATCGCATCCCATCCCAGCCAATCCCATCCCACCCCATCCCATCCCATTCCATCCCATCCCATCCCATCCCATCCCATCCCATCCCATCCCATCCCATCCCATCCCATCCCATCCCAGGGATCCCATCCCATCCCATCCCATCCCATCCCATCCCATCCCATGCCGTCCCAGGGATCCCATCCCGTCCCAGTGTCCTGGTTTTGGGCAAATTTGGGGGAAAACCTCCAGAAGGAGCCCCCAGACAGCAAACCCCACGACTCCTCCCCCCCCCACCCCACCGGGTTTGGGAAGAATTTCCTCGGAGAAGAGTGGGAGAAAAAACCTGTTTATTTAACAAGCAAGACACTCCCCAGCACAGGGAAAAAAGACAACACCAGCTGACAAAAAAACTCTTTCACCGTTCTGAAGGGATGACAAACTCAGTCTCTCTGGCGAGTGGTCGCTCAGTTATCAGTCTCTGGCGCTGGGGATGACTGCTGCAGGTGACAAAGTGTAGCCTCCCGGTGTTTCTTGGGGTTCCCAGGTCCCCGTCCGTTCAGATGGTATCCAGGAGAGGGAGGGGACGGGGTGGAAGAGAAAACAGTCCAGGGAAAAAGTTGGACTGCCTAGCTGAACTAACTAATAAGCAGAAAGCAAGGGCAAAGCGAAGGAAAGAAAAAGGCAGAAGCGAGCAAGCAGGCAAGCAAGCAGGCAAGCAAGCAAGCAAGCAAGCAAGCAAGCCGAGCTAAAACCTCTCCTAAACATAGACCATGGGGGAGGTGAGCCGGCTGATAACAAGACAAAACAAAGCTTCACTCTCAGACTCAGTCCTGGAAGCACAGGACATAATACCAAACATAATCAGGACACACGATTGGAGATAGAAACACCATAACATCACCCTAGGACATTCCACCCCTTATCTCCATATCGTGAACATACTAAACAGCATGTAAAAACTTCAGCAAGTAGAAATTTCCATCTTTCACTTATTCGGACACATTTTCTTCCATCTCACTTGCTCCAACCTTCGACACTTACACATTTCCTTCTATCTCACTTGCTCAGACCTTTGACACTTACATATTTCCTTCTGTCTCATGCTGCCTCACCCCACAATCAGATCTCCCTGAGGCACACATCGTGTTGTTCCATCTCTCTGCATTACCCACCATGTACAACCTGGTCCTTGAGCAAAGACAATCCCACGAATGGGTTTGTCTGTACTCGGGGCAGAATTGATCCAAACTGCCTTCCCTAACAAACCTCTGATATGTGCCACTGGGACTTTGTCTCCATCTACTATATTCAGGGACTCAGACTGGGCAGGGCCCGCTCGGTTGGTGGAACCCCGGGTGTTAACTAACCAAGTGGCCTTTGCTAAATGCTGCTCCCAGTTTTTGAATGATCCCCCACCCAATGCTCTCAAGGTGGTTTTTAACAGTCCATTGTACCTTTCCACCTTCCCTGCAGCTGGTGCATGGTAGGGGATATGGTACACCCACTCAATGCCATGTTCCCTAGCCCAAGTGTTGATAAGGCTATTCTTGAAATGAGTCCCATTGTCTGACTCAATCCTCTCAGGGGTGCCATGCCTCCAAAGGACCTGCTTTTCCAGGCCCAGGCTGGTGTTACGGGCTGTAGCGTGAGACACAGGGTAGGTCTCCAACCATCCAGTGGTGGCTTCCACCATGGTCAGTACATAGCGCTTGCCCTGGCGGGTTTGAGGCAGTGTGATGTAGTCAATCTGCCAGGCCTCTCCATACTTGTACTTGGACCACCGCCCCCCATACCAGAGGGGCTTCACCCGCTTGGCTTGCTTGATGGCAGCGCATGTCTCACAGTCATGGATAACTTGAGAAATACTGTCCATGGTTAGATCCACCCCTCGGTCTCGTGCCCACTTATATGTGGCATCTCTGCCCTGATGACCTGAGGCATCATGGGCCCATCGAGCCAGGAACAACTCTCCCTTGTGTTCCCAATCAAGGTCTATCTTCGACACCCCTATCTTAGCAGCCTGATCTACCTGCTGATTGTTTTTCTGCTCTTCATTAGCCCTACTTCTGGGAACATGGGCATCTACATGGCGAACCTTCACAGGTAATTTCTCTAACCGGGTAGCGATATCTTTCCACTCTTCGGCAGCCCAAATTGGTTTTCCTCTACGCTGCCAGTTAGCCTCTTTCCATCTCTCCAACCATCCCCACAGAGCATTGGCTACCATCCATGAATCGGTATAAAGGTAAAGCTTTGGCCACTTCTCTCTTTCAGCAATGTCTAAGGCCAGTTGAACCGCTTTGAGTTCAGCAAGTTGACTGGATTCACCCTCTCCTTCAGTGGCCTCTGCTACCCGTCGCGTGGGGCTCCATACGGCTGCTTTCCACCTCCGATTCATCCCCACAATGCGACAGGAACCGTCGGTGAATAGAGCATAGCGTGTTTCCTCTGCTGGCAGTTGGTTATATGGTGGAGCTTCTTCAGCCCGTGTCACTGGTTCTTGTTCCTCATCTGTGACACCAAAACTTTCACCTTCAGGCCAATTTGTAATTACTTCCAAAATCCCAGGGCGATTCAGTTTTCCAATCCGGGTGCGCTGTGTAATGAGGGCAATCCACTTGCTCCATGTAGCACTGGTGGCATGGTGGGTTGAGGGAACCTTTCCTCTGAACATCCACCCCAGCACTGGTAGTCGGGGTGCCAGAAGGAGTTGTGCTTCTGTGCCAACCACCTCTGAGGCTGCTTGGACCCCTTCGTAGGCGGCCAAGATCTCCTTCTCTGTTGGGGTGTAGTTAGCTTCAGACCCTCTGTAGCTCCGACTCCAAAATCCTAATGGTCGGCCTCGAGTCTCACCAGGCACCTTCTGCCACAGGCTCCAGGACAGACCATGGTTCCCGGCTGCAGAGTAGAGCACGTTCTTCACATCTGGTCCCGTCCTGACTGGGCCAAGGGCTACTGCATGAGCAATTTCCTGCTTTATCTGGGCAAAAGCTTGTTGCTGCTCAGGGCCCCAATGGAAATCGTTCTTCTTGCGGGTGACCAGGTAAAGAGGGCTCACAATCTGACTGTACTCAGGAATGTGCATCCTCCAAAAACCTATGGCGCCTAAGAAAGCTTGTGTCTCCTTCTTGTTAGTTGGTGGGGACATAGCTGTGATTTTGTTGATGACATCAGTAGGAATCTGACGCCGTCCATCTTGCCACTTCACTCCCAGGAACTGGATCTCTCGAGCAGGTCCCTTAACTTTACTCTTCTTGATGGCGAAGCCGGCTTCCAGGAGGATTTGGATGATTCTCTCTCCTTTCTTGAACACTTCTGCTGCTGTGTTCCCCCACACAATGATATCATCAATATATTGTAAATGTTCTGGAGCCTCACCTTTTTCTAGTGTAGTCTGGATCAGTCCATGGCAGATAGTAGGACTGTGCTTCCACCCCTGGGGCAGTCGATTCCAGGTGTACTGCACTCCCCTCCATGTGAAAGCGAACTGAGGCCTGCACTCTGCTGCCAGAGGAATGGAGAAAAATGCATTGGCGATATCGATAGTGGCGTACCACTTTGCTGCCTTGGACTCCAGCTCGTACTGCAGTTCCAGCATGTCCGGCACGGCAGCGCTCAGTGGTGGAGTCACCTCATTCAATGCACGATAGTCTACGGTCAGTCTCCATTCTCCTTCAGATTTACGTACAGGCCAGATGGGGCTGTTGAAGGGTGAGTGGGTTTTGCTGACCACCCCTTGGCTCTCCAGCTCACGGATCATTTTATGGATGGGAACCACAGCATCTCGAGTTGTTCTGTATTGTCGGCGATGCACTATGGAAGTGGCAATTGGTACCTTTTGCTCTTCTCCTTTCAGAAGTCCTACAGTACTTGGATTCTCAGACAGTCCAGACAAGGTGTTCAATTGCTGGATGCCCTCTGTCACCACAGCTGCTATCCCAAATGCCCACCTGAATCCTTTTGGATCTTTAAAATACCCCCTTCGGAGGTAATCTATACCCAAAATGCATGGGGCCTCTGGGCCAGTCACAATAGGATGTTTTTTCCATTCATGTCCAGTCAAGCTCACATCAGCTTCCACCAAGGTAAAGTCCTGTGATCCACCTGTCACACCAGCAATAGAAACAGATTAAGACTTCAAAAAACCCTAGGGACCAAAATCCCATGCAGGCCTCCACCCCAAAAGACATGAATTCCAACAACATAGCCAATAACTGCTCTATACCAACACAAAAGAATTTGAACCAAATTATTATTATTAGAACAGGGTTTTTTCCCACTTTCTCGAGCCTCGAGTTGGGCGCCAATTTATTTGTCCTGGTTTTGGGCAAATTTGGGGGAAAACCTCCAGAAGGAGCCCCCAGACAGCAAACCCCACGACTCCTCCCCCCCCCACCCCACCGGGTTTGGGAAGAATTTCCTCGGAGAAGAGTGGGAGAAAAAACCTGTTTATTTAACAAGCAAGACACTCCCCAGCACAGGGAAAAAAGACAACACCAGCTGACAAAAAAACTCTTTCACCGTTCTGAAGGGATGACAAACTCAGTCTCTCTGGCGAGTGGTCGCTCAGTTATCAGTCTCTGGCGCTGGGGATGACTGCTGCAGGTGACAAAGTGTAGCCTCCCGGTGTTTCTTGGGGTTCCCAGGTCCCCGTCCGTTCAGATGGTATCCAGGAGAGGGAGGGGACGGGGTGGAAGAGAAAACAGTCCAGGGAAAAAGTTGGACTGCCTAGCTGAACTAACTAATAAGCAGAAAGCAAGGGCAAAGCGAAGGAAAGAAAAAGGCAGAAGCGAGCAAGCAGGCAAGCAAGCAAGCAAGCAAGCAAGCAAGCAAGCCGAGCTAAAACCTCTCCTAAACATAGACCATGGGGGAGGTGAGCCGGCTGATAACAAGACAAAACAAAGCTTCACTCTCAGACTCAGTCCTGGAAGCACAGGACATAATACCAAACATAATCAGGACACACGATTGGAGATAGAAACACCATAACATCACCCTAGGACACCCAGGGATCCCATCCCATCCCTTCCCAGCCCATCCCATCCCTTCCCAGCCCATCCCATCCCATCTCTTCCCATCCCAGGGATCCCATTCCATCCCATCCCATCCCAGGGATCCCATCCCCGGGATCCCATCCCAGGGATCCAATCCCATCCCATCTCATCCCAGGGATCCCATAAGATCCCATCCAACGGTTCCCAACCCATCCCAACCCATCCCATCCCATGGATCCCATCCGAGGGATCCCATCCCAGGGATCCCATCCCATCCCAGGGATGCCATCCCATCCCATCCCATCCCATCCCATCCCATCCCATCCCATCCCATCCCAGGGATCCCATCCCGTTCCATCCCATCCCAGGGATCCCATCCCATCCCATCCCATCCCATCGCATCCCATCCCATCCCATCCTATCCCATCCCTTCCCATCCCATCCCATCCCAGGGATCCCATCCCATCCCAGGGATAACATCCCACCCCATCCCATCCCATCCCAGGGATCCCATTCCATCCCATCCCATCTCATCCCAGGGATCACATCCCACCCAGGGATCCTATGTCAGAGATCCCATCCCATCTCACGGGTGCCATCCCAGGGATTCGATCCCAACGGAGGAATCCCATACTATCCCAGGGATCCCATTCCAGGGATCCCATCCCATCCCATCCCATTCCAGGGATCCCATCCCATCCCAGTGTACACATCCCATCCCAGGGATCCCATCCCATCCCAGGGATCCCATCCCATCCCATCCAATCCCATCCTAAGCCATCCCAGGGATCCCATCCCAAGGATCCCATCCCATCCCATCCCATCCCATCCCATCCCAGGGATCCCATCCGATCCCATCCCAGGGATCCCATCCGATCCCATCCCAGGGATCCCATCCAATCCCATCGCATCCCATCCCATCCCAGGGATCCCATCCCAATCCAGGGATCCCATCCCATCCCACGGATCCCATCCCATCCCATCCTATCCCATCCCATCCCATCCCATACCATCCCATCCCATCCCATCCCATCCCAGGGATCCCAACCCATCCCAGGGATCCCATCCCATCCCAGGGATCCCATCCCATCCCAGCTGTCCCATCCCAGGGATCCCATTTCATCTGTTCCCGTACCAGGGATCCCATCCCATCCCATCCCATCCCATCCCATCCCAGGGATCGCATCCCATCCCAGCCAATCCCATCCCACCCCATCCCATCCCATCCCATCCCATCCCAGGGATCGCATCCCATCCCAGCCAATCCCATCCCACCCCATCCCATCCCATTCCATCCCATCCCATCCCATCCCATCCCATCCCATCCCATCCCATCCCATCCCATCCCATCCCATCCCATCCCATCCCATCCCATCCCAGGGATCCCATCCCATCCCATCCCATCCCATCCCATCCCATCCCATCCCATGCCGTCCCAGGGATCCCATCCCGTCCCAGTGTCCTGGTTTTGGGCAAATTTGGGGGAAAACCTCCAGAAGGAGCCCCCAGTCAGCAAACCCCACGACTCCTCCCCCCCCCACCCCACCGGGTTTGGGAAGAATTTCCTCGGAGAAGAGTGGGAGAAAAAACCTGTTTATTTAACAAGCAAGACACTCCCCAGCACAGGGAAAAAAGACAACACCAGCTGACAAAAAAACTCTTTCACCGTTCTGAAGGGATGACAAACTCAGTCTCTCTGGCGAGTGGTCGCTCAGTTATCAGTCTCTGGCGCTGGGGATGACTGCTGCAGGTGACAAAGTGTAGCCTCCCGGTGTTTCTTGGGGTTCCCAGGTCCCCGTCCGTTCAGATGGTATCCAGGAGAGGGAGGGGACGGGGTGGAAGAGAAAACAGTCCAGGGAAAAAGTTGGACTGCCTAGCTGAACTAACTAATAAGCAGAAAGCAAGGGCAAAGCGAAGGAAAGAAAAAGGCAGAAGCGAGCAAGCAGGCAAGCAAGCAGGCAAGCAAGCAAGCAAGCAAGCAAGCAAGCCGAGCTAAAACCTCTCCTAAACATAGACCATGGGGGAGGTGAGCCGGCTGATAACAAGACAAAACAAAGCTTCACTCTCAGACTCAGTCCTGGAAGCACAGGACATAATACCAAACATAATCAGGACACACGATTGGAGATAGAAACACCATAACATCACCCTAGGACATTCCACCCCTTATCTCCATATCGTGAACATACTAAACAGCATGTAAAAACTTCAGCAAGTAGAAATTTCCATCTTTCACTTATTCGGACACATTTTCTTCCATCTCACTTGCTCCAACCTTCGACACTTACACATTTCCTTCTATCTCACTTGCTCAGACCTTTGACACTTACATATTTCCTTCTGTCTCATGCTGCCTCACCCCACAATCAGATCTCCCTGAGGCACACATCGTGTTGTTCCATCTCTCTGCATTACCCACCATGTACAACCTGGTCCTTGAGCAAAGACAATCCCACGAATGGGTTTGTCTGTACTCGGGGCAGAATTGATCCAAACTGCCTTCCCTAACAAACCTCTGATATGTGCCACTGGGACTTTGTCTCCATCTACTATATTCAGGGACTCAGACTGGGCAGGGCCCGCTCGGTTGGTGGAACCCCGGGTGTTAACTAACCAAGTGGCCTTTGCTAAATGCTGCTCCCAGTTTTTGAATGATCCCCCACCCAATGCTCTCAAGGTGGTTTTTAACAGTCCATTGTACCTTTCCACCTTCCCTGCAGCTGGTGCATGGTAGGGGATATGGTACACCCACTCAATGCCATGTTCCCTAGCCCAAGTGTTGATAAGGCTATTCTTGAAATGAGTCCCATTGTCTGACTCAATCCTCTCAGGGGTGCCATGCCTCCAAAGGACCTGCTTTTCCAGGCCCAGGCTGGTGTTACGGGCTGTAGCGTGAGACACAGGGTAGGTCTCCAACCATCCAGTGGTGGCTTCCACCATGGTCAGTACATAGCGCTTGCCCTGGCGGGTTTGAGGCAGTGTGATGTAGTCAATCTGCCAGGCCTCTCCATACTTGTACTTGGACCACCGCCCCCCATACCAGAGGGGCTTCACCCGCTTGGCTTGCTTGATGGCAGCGCATGTCTCACAGTCATGGATAACTTGAGAAATACTGTCCATGGTTAGATCCACCCCTCGGTCTCGTGCCCACTTATATGTGGCATCTCTGCCCTGATGACCTGAGGCATCATGGGCCCATCGAGCCAGGAACAACTCTCCCTTGTGTTCCCAATCAAGGTCTATCTTCGACACCCCTATCTTAGCAGCCTGATCTACCTGCTGATTGTTTTTCTGCTCTTCATTAGCCCTACTTCTGGGAACATGGGCATCTACATGGCGAACCTTCACAGGTAATTTCTCTAACCGGGTAGCGATATCTTTCCACTCTTCGGCAGCCCAAATTGGTTTTCCTCTACGCTGCCAGTTAGCCTCTTTCCATCTCTCCAACCATCCCCACAGAGCATTGGCTACCATCCATGAATCGGTATAAAGGTAAAGCTTTGGCCACTTCTCTCTTTCAGCAATGTCTAAGGCCAGTTGAACCGCTTTGAGTTCAGCAAGTTGACTGGATTCACCCTCTCCTTCAGTGGCCTCTGCTACCCGTCGCGTGGGGCTCCATACGGCTGCTTTCCACCTCCGATTCATCCCCACAATGCGACAGGAACCGTCGGTGAATAGAGCATAGCGTGTTTCCTCTGCTGGCAGTTGGTTATATGGTGGAGCTTCTTCAGCCCGTGTCACTGGTTCTTGTTCCTCATCTGTGACACCAAAACTTTCACCTTCAGGCCAATTTGTAATTACTTCCAAAATCCCAGGGCGATTCAGTTTTCCAATCCGGGTGCGCTGTGTAATGAGGGCAATCCACTTGCTCCATGTAGCACTGGTGGCATGGTGGGTTGAGGGAACCTTTCCTCTGAACATCCACCCCAGCACTGGTAGTCGGGGTGCCAGAAGGAGTTGTGCTTCTGTGCCAACCACCTCTGAGGCTGCTTGGACCCCTTCGTAGGCGGCCAAGATCTCCTTCTCTGTTGGGGTGTAGTTAGCTTCAGACCCTCTGTAGCTCCGACTCCAAAATCCTAATGGTCGGCCTCGAGTCTCACCAGGCACCTTCTGCCACAGGCTCCAGGACAGACCATGGTTCCCGGCTGCAGAGTAGAGCACGTTCTTCACATCTGGTCCCGTCCTGACTGGGCCAAGGGCTACTGCATGAGCAATTTCCTGCTTTATCTGGGCAAAAGCTTGTTGCTGCTCAGGGCCCCAATGGAAATCGTTCTTCTTGCGGGTGACCAGGTAAAGAGGGCTCACAATCTGACTGTACTCAGGAATGTGCATCCTCCAAAAACCTATGGCGCCTAAGAAAGCTTGTGTCTCCTTCTTGTTAGTTGGTGGGGACATAGCTGTGATTTTGTTGATGACATCAGTAGGAATCTGACGCCGTCCATCTTGCCACTTCACTCCCAGGAACTGGATCTCTCGAGCAGGTCCCTTAACTTTACTCTTCTTGATGGCGAAGCCGGCTTCCAGGAGGATTTGGATGATTCTCTCTCCTTTCTTGAACACTTCTGCTGCTGTGTTCCCCCACACAATGATATCATCAATATATTGTAAATGTTCTGGAGCCTCACCTTTTTCTAGTGTAGTCTGGATCAGTCCATGGCAGATAGTAGGACTGTGCTTCCACCCCTGGGGCAGTCGATTCCAGGTGTACTGCACTCCCCTCCATGTGAAAGCGAACTGAGGCCTGCACTCTGCTGCCAGAGGAATGGAGAAAAATGCATTGGCGATATCGATAGTGGCGTACCACTTTGCTGCCTTGGACTCCAGCTCGTACTGCAGTTCCAGCATGTCCGGCACGGCAGCGCTCAGTGGTGGAGTCACCTCATTCAATGCACGATAGTCTACGGTCAGTCTCCATTCTCCTTCAGATTTACGTACAGGCCAGATGGGGCTGTTGAAGGGTGAGTGGGTTTTGCTGACCACCCCTTGGCTCTCCAGCTCACGGATCATTTTATGGATGGGAACCACAGCATCTCGAGTTGTTCTGTATTGTCGGCGATGCACTATGGAAGTGGCAATTGGTACCTTTTGCTCTTCTCCTTTCAGAAGTCCTACAGTACTTGGATTCTCAGACAGTCCAGACAAGGTGTTCAATTGCTGGATGCCCTCTGTCACCACAGCTGCTATCCCAAATGCCCACCTGAATCCTTTTGGATCTTTAAAATACCCCCTTCGGAGGTAATCTATACCCAAAATGCATGGGGCCTCTGGGCCAGTCACAATAGGATGTTTTTTCCATTCATGTCCAGTCAAGCTCACATCAGCTTCCACCAAGGTAAAGTCCTGTGATCCACCTGTCACACCAGCAATAGAAACAGATTAAGACTTCAAAAAACCCTAGGGACCAAAATCCCATGCAGGCCTCCACCCCAAAAGACATGAATTCCAACAACATAGCCAATAACTGCTCTATACCAACACAAAAGAATTTGAACCAAATTATTATTATTAGAACAGGGTTTTTTCCCACTTTCTCGAGCCTCGAGTTGGGCGCCAATTTATTTGTCCTGGTTTTGGGCAAATTTGGGGGAAAACCTCCAGAAGGAGCCCCCAGTCAGCAAACCCCACGACTCCTCCCCCCCCCACCCCACCGGGTTTGGGAAGAATTTCCTCGGAGAAGAGTGGGAGAAAAAACCTGTTTATTTAACAAGCAAGACACTCCCCAGCACAGGGAAAAAAGACAACACCAGCTGACAAAAAAACTCTTTCACCGTTCTGAAGGGATGACAAACTCAGTCTCTCTGGCGAGTGGTCGCTCAGTTATCAGTCTCTGGCGCTGGGGATGACTGCTGCAGGTGACAAAGTGTAGCCTCCCGGTGTTTCTTGGGGTTCCCAGGTCCCCGTCCGTTCAGATGGTATCCAGGAGAGGGAGGGGACGGGGTGGAAGAGAAAACAGTCCAGGGAAAAAGTTGGACTGCCTAGCTGAACTAACTAATAAGCAGAAAGCAAGGGCAAAGCGAAGGAAAGAAAAAGGCAGAAGCGAGCAAGCAGGCAAGCAAGCAGGCAAGCAAGCAAGCAAGCAAGCAAGCAAGCCGAGCTAAAACCTCTCCTAAACATAGACCATGGGGGAGGTGAGCCGGCTGATAACAAGACAAAACAAAGCTTCACTCTCAGACTCAGTCCTGGAAGCACAGGACATAATACCAAACATAATCAGGACACACGATTGGAGATAGAAACACCATAACATCACCCTAGGACACCCAGGGATCCCATCCCATCCCTTCCCAGCCCATCCCATCCCTTCCCAGCCCATCCCATCTCTTCCCATCCCAGGGATCCCATTCCATCCCATCCCATCCCAGGGATCCCATCCCCGGGATCCCATCCCAGGGATCCAATCCCATCCCATCTCATCCCAGGGATCCCATAAGATCCCATCCAACGGTTCCCAACCCATCCCAACCCATCCCATCCCATGGATCCCATCCGAGGGATCCCATCCCAGGGATCCCATCCCATCCCAGGGATGCCATCCCATCCCATCCCATCCCATCCCATCCCATCCCAGGGATCCCATCCCGTTCCATCCCATCCCAGGGATCCCATCCCATCCCATCCCATCGCATCCCATCCCATCCCATCCTATCCCATCCCTTCCCATCCCATCCCATCCCAGGGATCCCATCCCATCCCAGGGATAACATCCCACCCCATCCCATCCCAGGGATCCCATTCCATCCCATCCCATCTCATCCCAGGGATCACATCCCACCCAGGGATCCTATGTCAGAGATCCCATCCCATCTCACGGGTGCCATCCCAGGGATTCGATCCCAACGGAGGAATCCCATACTATCCCAGGGATCCCATTCCAGGGATCCCATCCCATCCCATCCCATTCCAGGGATCCCATCCCATCCCAGTGTACACATCCCATTCCAGGGATCCCATCCCATCCCAGGGATCCCATCCCATCCCATCCAATCCCATCCTAAGCCATCCCAGGGATCCCATCCCAAGGATCCCATCCCATCCCATCCCATCCCATCCCATCCCAGGGATCCCATCCGATCCCATCCCAGGGATCCCATCCAATCCCATCGCATCCCATCCCATCCCAGGGATCCCATCCCATCCCATCCAATCCCATCCGATCCCATCCCAGGGATCCCATCCCATCCCATCCCATCCCATCCCATCCCACCCATTCCCATCCCAGGAATCCCATCCCATCACATCCCACGGATCCCATAACATCCCAGGGATCCCATCCCATCCCATTGTAGCCCATCCCAACCCTTCCCACCCCATCCCATCCCATCCCATCCCGTCCCATCACATCCCATCCCAGATATCCGATCGCAGGGATCCCATCCCATCCCAGGGATCCCATCCCAGGGATCCCATCTCATCCCAGGGATCCAATCCCAGAGATCCTATCCCAACCCATCCCATCCCATGGATCCCATCCCATCCCATCCCATATCATCCCAGGGATCGCATCCCACCCCAACCAATCCCATCCCACCCCATCCCATCCCATTCCATCCCATCCCATCCCATCCCATCCCATCCCATCCCATCCCATCCCATCCCAGGGATCCCATCCCATCCCAGCCAATCCCATCCCACCCCATCCCAGGGATCGCATCCCATCCCAGCCAATCCCATCCCACCCCATCCCATCCCAGGGAACCCATCCCATCCCAGGGATCCCATCCCATGGAACCCATCCCATCCCATCCCAGTCCATCCCATCCCATCCCTTCCCATCCCATCCCATCCCATCCCATCCCATCCCATCCCATCCCAGGGATCCCATCCCAGGGATCCCATCCCATCCCACGGATCACATTCCAGGGATCACATCCCATCCCAGGGATCCCATCCCATCCCATGCCAACCCATCCCATCCTATCCCATTCCCATCCCATCCCATCGCATCCCATCTCATCCCAGGGATCCCATCCCAGCCCATCTCATCCCAGGGATCCCATGCCATGCCATGCCATGCCATGCCATGCCATGCCATGCCATGCCATGCCATGCCATGCCATGCCATGCCATGCCATGCCATGCCATCCCATCCCATCCCATCCCATCCCAGGGATCCCATCCCATCCCAGGGATCCCATCCCATCCCATCCCAGGGATCCCATCCCAAGGATCCCATCCCATCCCAGGGATCCCATCCCAATCCAGGGATCCCATCCCATCCCACGGATCCCATCCCATCCCATCCTATCCCATCCCATCCCATCCCATACCATCCCATCCCATCCCATCCCATCCCATCCCAGGGATCCCAACCCATCCCAGGGATCCCATCCCATCCCAGGGATCCCATCCCATCCCAGCTGTCCCATCCCAGGGATCCCATTTCATCTGTTCCCGTACCAGGGATCCCATCCCATCCCATCCCATCCCATCCCATCCCATCCCATCCCAGGGATCGCATCCCATCCCAGCCAATCCCATCCCACCCCATCCCATCCCATTCCATCCCATCCCATCCCATCCCATCCCATCCCATCCCATCCCATCCCATCCCATCCCATCCCATCCCATCCCATCCCATCCCAGGGATCCCATCCCATCCCATCCCATCCCATCCCATGCCGTCCCAGGGATCCCATCCCGTCCCAGTGTCCTGGTTTTGGGCAAATTTGGGGGAAAACCTCCAGAAGGAGCCCCCAGACAGCAAACCCCACGACTCCTCCCCCCCCCACCCCACCGGGTTTGGGAAGAATTTCCTCGGAGAAGAGTGGGAGAAAAAACCTGTTTATTTAACAAGCAAGACACTCCCCAGCACAGGGAAAAAAGACAACACCAGCTGACAAAAAAACTCTTTCACCCTTCTGAAGGGATGACAAACTCAGTCTCTCTGGCGAGTGGTCGCTCAGTTATCAGTCTCTGGCGCTGGGGATGACTGCTGCAGGTGACAAAGTGTAGCCTCCCGGTGTTTCTTGGGGTTCCCAGGTCCCCGTCCGTTCAGATGGTATCCAGGAGAGGGAGGGGACGGGGTGGAAGAGAAAACAGTCCAGGGAAAAAGTTGGACTGCCTAGCTGAACTAACTAATAAGCAGAAAGCAAGGGCAAAGCGAAGGAAAGAAAAAGGCAGAAGCGAGCAAGCAGGCAAGCAAGCAGGCAAGCAAGCAAGCAAGCAAGCAAGCAAGCCGAGCTAAAACCTCTCCTAAACATAGACCATGGGGGAGGTGAGCCGGCTGATAACAAGACAAAACAAAGCTTCACTCTCAGACTCAGTCCTGGAAGCACAGGACATAATACCAAACATAATCAGGACACACGATTGGAGATAGAAACACCATAACATCACCCTAGGACATTCCACCCCTTATCTCCATATCGTGAACATACTAAACAGCATGTAAAAACTTCAGCAAGTAGAAATTTCCATCTTTCACTTATTCGGACACATTTTCTTCCATCTCACTTGCTCCAACCTTCGACACTTACACATTTCCTTCTATCTCACTTGCTCAGACCTTTGACACTTACATATTTCCTTCTGTCTCATGCTGCCTCACCCCACAATCAGATCTCCCTGAGGCACACATCGTGTTGTTCCATCTCTCTGCATTACCCACCATGTACAACCTGGTCCTTGAGCAAAGACAATCCCACGAATGGGTTTGTCTGTACTCGGGGCAGAATTGATCCAAACTGCCTTCCCTAACAAACCTCTGATATGTGCCACTGGGACTTTGTCTCCATCTACTATATTCAGGGACTCAGACTGGGCAGGGCCCGCTCGGTTGGTGGAACCCCGGGTGTTAACTAACCAAGTGGCCTTTGCTAAATGCTGCTCCCAGTTTTTGAATGATCCCCCACCCAATGCTCTCAAGGTGGTTTTTAACAGTCCATTGTACCTTTCCACCTTCCCTGCAGCTGGTGCATGGTAGGGGATATGGTACACCCACTCAATGCCATGTTCCCTAGCCCAAGTGTTGATAAGGCTATTCTTGAAATGAGTCCCATTGTCTGACTCAATCCTCTCAGGGGTGCCATGCCTCCAAAGGACCTGCTTTTCCAGGCCCAGGCTGGTGTTACGGGCTGTAGCGTGAGACACAGGGTAGGTCTCCAACCATCCAGTGGTGGCTTCCACCATGGTCAGTACATAGCGCTTGCCCTGGCGGGTTTGAGGCAGTGTGATGTAGTCAATCTGCCAGGCCTCTCCATACTTGTACTTGGACCACCGCCCCCCATACCAGAGGGGCTTCACCCGCTTGGCTTGCTTGATGGCAGCGCATGTCTCACAGTCATGGATAACTTGAGAAATACTGTCCATGGTTAGATCCACCCCTCGGTCTCGTGCCCACTTATATGTGGCATCTCTGCCCTGATGACCTGAGGCATCATGGGCCCATCGAGCCAGGAACAACTCTCCCTTGTGTTCCCAATCAAGGTCTATCTTCGACACCCCTATCTTAGCAGCCTGATCTACCTGCTGATTGTTTTTCTGCTCTTCATTAGCCCTACTTCTGGGAACATGGGCATCTACATGGCGAACCTTCACAGGTAATTTCTCTAACCGGGTAGCGATATCTTTCCACTCTTCGGCAGCCCAAATTGGTTTTCCTCTACGCTGCCAGTTAGCCTCTTTCCATCTCTCCAACCATCCCCACAGAGCATTGGCTACCATCCATGAATCGGTATAAAGGTAAAGCTTTGGCCACTTCTCTCTTTCAGCAATGTCTAAGGCCAGTTGAACCGCTTTGAGTTCAGCAAGTTGACTGGATTCACCCTCTCCTTCAGTGGCCTCTGCTACCCGTCGCGTGGGGCTCCATACGGCTGCTTTCCACCTCCGATTCATCCCCACAATGCGACAGGAACCGTCGGTGAATAGAGCATAGCGTGTTTCCTCTGCTGGCAGTTGGTTATATGGTGGAGCTTCTTCAGCCCGTGTCACTGGTTCTTGTTCCTCATCTGTGACACCAAAACTTTCACCTTCAGGCCAATTTGTAATTACTTCCAAAATCCCAGGGCGATTCAGTTTTCCAATCCGGGTGCGCTGTGTAATGAGGGCAATCCACTTGCTCCATGTAGCACTGGTGGCATGGTGGGTTGAGGGAACCTTTCCTCTGAACATCCACCCCAGCACTGGTAGTCGGGGTGCCAGAAGGAGTTGTGCTTCTGTGCCAACCACCTCTGAGGCTGCTTGGACCCCTTCGTAGGCGGCCAAGATCTCCTTCTCTGTTGGGGTGTAGTTAGCTTCAGACCCTCTGTAGCTCCGACTCCAAAATCCTAATGGTCGGCCTCGAGTCTCACCAGGCACCTTCTGCCACAGGCTCCAGGACAGACCATGGTTCCCGGCTGCAGAGTAGAGCACGTTCTTCACATCTGGTCCCGTCCTGACTGGGCCAAGGGCTACTGCATGAGCAATTTCCTGCTTTATCTGGGCAAAAGCTTGTTGCTGCTCAGGGCCCCAATGGAAATCGTTCTTCTTGCGGGTGACCAGGTAAAGAGGGCTCACAATCTGACTGTACTCAGGAATGTGCATCCTCCAAAAACCTATGGCGCCTAAGAAAGCTTGTGTCTCCTTCTTGTTAGTTGGTGGGGACATAGCTGTGATTTTGTTGATGACATCAGTAGGAATCTGACGCCGTCCATCTTGCCACTTCACTCCCAGGAACTGGATCTCTCGAGCAGGTCCCTTAACTTTACTCTTCTTGATGGCGAAGCCGGCTTCCAGGAGGATTTGGATGATTCTCTCTCCTTTCTTGAACACTTCTGCTGCTGTGTTCCCCCACACAATGATATCATCAATATATTGTAAATGTTCTGGAGCCTCACCTTTTTCTAGTGTAGTCTGGATCAGTCCATGGCAGATAGTAGGACTGTGCTTCCACCCCTGGGGCAGTCGATTCCAGGTGTACTGCACTCCCCTCCATGTGAAAGCGAACTGAGGCCTGCACTCTGCTGCCAGAGGAATGGAGAAAAATGCATTGGCGATATCGATAGTGGCGTACCACTTTGCTGCCTTGGACTCCAGCTCGTACTGCAGTTCCAGCATGTCCGGCACGGCAGCGCTCAGTGGTGGAGTCACCTCATTCAATGCACGATAGTCTACGGTCAGTCTCCATTCTCCTTCAGATTTACGTACAGGCCAGATGGGGCTGTTGAAGGGTGAGTGGGTTTTGCTGACCACCCCTTGGCTCTCCAGCTCACGGATCATTTTATGGATGGGAACCACAGCATCTCGAGTTGTTCTGTATTGTCGGCGATGCACTATGGAAGTGGCAATTGGTACCTTTTGCTCTTCTCCTTTCAGAAGTCCTACAGTACTTGGATTCTCAGACAGTCCAGACAAGGTGTTCAATTGCTGGATGCCCTCTGTCACCACAGCTGCTATCCCAAATGCCCACCTGAATCCTTTTGGATCTTTAAAATACCCCCTTCGGAGGTAATCTATACCCAAAATGCATGGGGCCTCTGGGCCAGTCACAATAGGATGTTTTTTCCATTCATGTCCAGTCAAGCTCACATCAGCTTCCACCAAGGTAAAGTCCTGTGATCCACCTGTCACACCAGCAATAGAAACAGATTAAGACTTCAAAAAACCCTAGGGACCAAAATCCCATGCAGGCCTCCACCCCAAAAGACATGAATTCCAACAACATAGCCAATAACTGCTCTATACCAACACAAAAGAATTTGAACCAAATTATTATTATTAGAACAGGGTTTTTTCCCACTTTCTCGAGCCTCGAGTTGGGCGCCAATTTATTTGTCCTGGTTTTGGGCAAATTTGGGGGAAAACCTCCAGAAGGAGCCCCCAGTCAGCAAACCCCACGACTCCTCCCCCCCCCACCCCACCGGGTTTGGGAAGAATTTCCTCGGAGAAGAGTGGGAGAAAAAACCTGTTTATTTAACAAGCAAGACACTCCCCAGCACAGGGAAAAAAGACAACACCAGCTGACAAAAAAACTCTTTCACCGTTCTGAAGGGATGACAAACTCAGTCTCTCTGGCGAGTGGTCGCTCAGTTATCAGTCTCTGGCGCTGGGGATGACTGCTGCAGGTGACAAAGTGTAGCCTCCCGGTGTTTCTTGGGGTTCCCAGGTCCCCGTCCGTTCAGATGGTATCCAGGAGAGGGAGGGGACGGGGTGGAAGAGAAAACAGTCCAGGGAAAAAGTTGGACTGCCTAGCTGAACTAACTAATAAGCAGAAAGCAAGGGCAAAGCGAAGGAAAGAAAAAGGCAGAAGCGAGCAAGCAGGCAAGCAAGCAGGCAAGCAAGCAAGCAAGCAAGCAAGCAAGCCGAGCTAAAACCTCTCCTAAACATAGACCATGGGGGAGGTGAGCCGGCTGATAACAAGACAAAACAAAGCTTCACTCTCAGACTCAGTCCTGGAAGCACAGGATATAATACCAAACATAATCAGGACACACGATTGGAGATAGAAACACCATAACATCACCCTAGGACACCCAGGGATCCCATCCCATCCCTTCCCAGCCCATCCCATCCCTTCCCAGCCCATCCCATCTCTTCCCATCCCAGGGATCCCATTCCATCCCATCCCATCCCAGGGATCCCATCCCCGGGATCCCATCCCAGGGATCCAATCCCATCCCATCTCATCCCAGGGATCCCATAAGATCCCATCCAACGGTTCCCAACCCATCCCAACCCATCCCATCCCATGGATCCCATCCGAGGGATCCCATCCCAGGGATCCCATCCCATCCCAGGGATGCCATCCCATCCCATCCCATCCCATCCCATCCCATCCCAGGGATCCCATCCCGTTCCATCCCATCCCAGGGATCCCATCCCATCCCATCCCATCGCATCCCATCCCATCCTATCCCATCCCTTCCCATCCCATCCCATCCCAGGGATCCCATCCCATCCCAGGGATAACATCCCACCCCATCCCATCCCAGGGATCCCATTCCATCCCATCCCATCTCATCCCAGGGATCACATCCCACCCAGGGATCCTATGTCAGAGATCCCATCCCATCTCACGGGTGCCATCCCAGGGATTCGATCCCAACGGAGGAATCCCATACTATCCCAGGGATCCCATTCCAGGGATCCCATCCCATCCCATCCCATTCCAGGGATCCCATCCCATCCCAGTGTACACATCCCATCCCAGGGATCCCATCCCATCCCAGGGATCCCATCCCATCCCATCCAATCCCATCCTAAGCCATCCCAGGGATCCCATCCCAAGGATCCCATCCCATCCCATCCCATCCCATCCCATCCCAGGGATCCCATCCGATCCCATCCCAAGGATCCCATCCGATCCCATCCCAGGGATCCCATCCAATCCCATCGCATCCCATCCCATCCCAGGGATCCCATCCCATCCCATCCAATCCCATCCGATCCCATCCCAGGGATCCCATCCCATCCCATCCCATCCCATCCCATCCCACCCATTCCCATCCCAGGAATCCCATCCCATCACATCCCACGGATCCCATAACATCCCAGGGATCCCATCCCATCCCATTGTAGCCCATCCCAACCCTTCCCACCCCATCCCATCCCATCCCATCCCGTCCCATCACATCCCATCCCAGATATCCGATCGCAGGGATCCCATCCCATCCCAGGGATCCCATCCCAGGGATCCCATCTCATCCCAGGGATCCAATCCCAGAGATCCTATCCCAACCCATCCCATCCCATGGATCCCATCCCATCCCATCCCATATCATCCCAGGGATCGCATCCCACCCCAACCAATCCCATCCCACCCCATCCCATCCCATTCCATCCCATCCCATCCCATCCCATCCCATCCCATCCCATCCCATCCCATCCCAGGGATCCCATCCCATCCCAGCCAATCCCATCCCACCCCATCCCAGGGATCGCATCCCATCCCAGCCAATCCCATCCCACCCCATCCCATCCCAGGGAACCCATCCCATCCCAGGGATCCCATCCCATGGAACCCATCCCATCCCATCCCAGTCCATCCCATCCCATCCCTTCCCATCCCATCCCATCCCATCCCATCCCATCCCATCCCATCCCATCCCAGGGATCCCATCCCAGGGATCCCATCCCATCCCACGGATCACATTCCAGGGATCACATCCCATCCCAGGGATCCCATCCCATCCCATGCCAACCCATCCCATCCTATCCCATTCCCATCCCATCCCATCGCATCCCATCTCATCCCAGGGATCCCATCCCAGCCCATCTCATCCCAGGGATCCCATGCCATGCCATGCCATGCCATGCCATGCCATGCCATGCCATGCCATGCCATGCCATGCCATGCCATGCCATGCCATCCCATCCCATCCCATCCCATCCCATCCCATCCCAGGGATCCCATCCCATCCCAGGGATCCCATCCCATCCCATCCCAGGGATCCCATCCCAAGGATCCCATCCCATCCCAGGGATCCCATCCCAATCCAGGGATCCCATCCCATCCCACGGATCCCATCCCATCCCATCCTATCCCATCCCATCCCATCCCATACCATCCCATCCCATCCCATCCCATCCCATCCCAGGGATCCCAACCCATCCCAGGGATCCCATCCCATCCCAGGGATCCCATCCCATCCCAGCTGTCCCATCCCAGGGATCCCATTTCATCTGTTCCCGTACCAGGGATCCCATCCCATCCCATCCCATCCCATCCCATCCCATCCCAGGGATCGCATCCCATCCCAGCCAATCCCATCCCACCCCATCCCATCCCATTCCATCCCATCCCATCCCATCCCATCCCATCCCATCCCATCCCATCCCATCCCATCCCATCCCATCCCATCCCAGGGATCCCATCCCATCCCATCCCATCCCATCCCATCCCATCCCATCCCATGCCGTCCCAGGGATCCCATCCCGTCCCAGTGTCCTGGTTTTGGGCAAATTTGGGGGAAAACCTCCAGAAGGAGCCCCCAGACAGCAAACCCCACGACTCCTCCCCCCCCCACCCCACCGGGTTTGGGAAGAATTTCCTCGGAGAAGAGTGGGAGAAAAAACCTGTTTATTTAACAAGCAAGACACTCCCCAGCACAGGGAAAAAAGACAACACCAGCTGACAAAAAAACTCTTTCACCGTTCTGAAGGGATGACAAACTCAGTCTCTCTGGCGAGTGGTCGCTCAGTTATCAGTCTCTGGCGCTGGGGATGACTGCTGCAGGTGACAAAGTGTAGCCTCCCGGTGTTTCTTGGGGTTCCCAGGTCCCCGTCCGTTCAGATGGTATCCAGGAGAGGGAGGGGACGGGGTGGAAGAGAAAACAGTCCAGGGAAAAAGTTGGACTGCCTAGCTGAACTAACTAATAAGCAGAAAGCAAGGGCAAAGCGAAGGAAAGAAAAAGGCAGAAGCGAGCAAGCAGGCAAGCAAGCAGGCAAGCAAGCAAGCCGAGCTAAAACCTCTCCTAAACATAGACCATGGGGGAGGTGAGCCGGCTGATAACAAGACAAAACAAAGCTTCACTCTCAGACTCAGTCCTGGAAGCACAGGACATAATACCAAACATAATCAGGACACACGATTGGAGATAGAAACACCATAACATCACCCTAGGACATTCCACCCCTTATCTCCATATCGTGAACATACTAAACAGCATGTAAAAACTTCAGCAAGTAGAAATTTCCATCTTTCACTTATTCGGACACATTTTCTTCCATCTCACTTGCTCCAACCTTCGACACTTACACATTTCCTTCTATCTCACTTGCTCAGACCTTTGACACTTACATATTTCCTTCTGTCTCATGCTGCCTCACCCCACAATCAGATCTCCCTGAGGCACACATCGTGTTGTTCCATCTCTCTGCATTACCCACCATGTACAACCTGGTCCTTGAGCAAAGACAATCCCACGAATGGGTTTGTCTGTACTCGGGGCAGAATTGATCCAAACTGCCTTCCCTAACAAACCTCTGATATGTGCCACTGGGACTTTGTCTCCATCTACTATATTCAGGGACTCAGACTGGGCAGGGCCCGCTCGGTTGGTGGAACCCCGGGTGTTAACTAACCAAGTGGCCTTTGCTAAATGCTGCTCCCAGTTTTTGAATGATCCCCCACCCAATGCTCTCAAGGTGGTTTTTAACAGTCCATTGTACCTTTCCACCTTCCCTGCAGCTGGTGCATGGTAGGGGATATGGTACACCCACTCAATGCCATGTTCCCTAGCCCAAGTGTTGATAAGGCTATTCTTGAAATGAGTCCCATTGTCTGACTCAATCCTCTCAGGGGTGCCATGCCTCCAAAGGACCTGCTTTTCCAGGCCCAGGCTGGTGTTACGGGCTGTAGCGTGAGACACAGGGTAGGTCTCCAACCATCCAGTGGTGGCTTCCACCATGGTCAGTACATAGCGCTTGCCCTGGCGGGTTTGAGGCAGTGTGATGTAGTCAATCTGCCAGGCCTCTCCATACTTGTACTTGGACCACCGCCCCCCATACCAGAGGGGCTTCACCCGCTTGGCTTGCTTGATGGCAGCGCATGTCTCACAGTCATGGATAACTTGAGAAATACTGTCCATGGTTAGATCCACCCCTCGGTCTCGTGCCCACTTATATGTGGCATCTCTGCCCTGATGACCTGAGGCATCATGGGCCCATCGAGCCAGGAACAACTCTCCCTTGTGTTCCCAATCAAGGTCTATCTTCGACACCCCTATCTTAGCAGCCTGATCTACCTGCTGATTGTTTTTCTGCTCTTCATTAGCCCTACTTCTGGGAACATGGGCATCTACATGGCGAACCTTCACAGGTAATTTCTCTAACCGGGTAGCGATATCTTTCCACTCTTCGGCAGCCCAAATTGGTTTTCCTCTACGCTGCCAGTTAGCCTCTTTCCATCTCTCCAACCATCCCCACAGAGCATTGGCTACCATCCATGAATCGGTATAAAGGTAAAGCTTTGGCCACTTCTCTCTTTCAGCAATGTCTAAGGCCAGTTGAACCGCTTTGAGTTCAGCAAGTTGACTGGATTCACCCTCTCCTTCAGTGGCCTCTGCTACCCGTCGCGTGGGGCTCCATACGGCTGCTTTCCACCTCCGATTCATCCCCACAATGCGACAGGAACCGTCGGTGAATAGAGCATAGCGTGTTTCCTCTGCTGGCAGTTGGTTATATGGTGGAGCTTCTTCAGCCCGTGTCACTGGTTCTTGTTCCTCATCTGTGACACCAAAACTTTCACCTTCAGGCCAATTTGTAATTACTTCCAAAATCCCAGGGCGATTCAGTTTTCCAATCCGGGTGCGCTGTGTAATGAGGGCAATCCACTTGCTCCATGTAGCACTGGTGGCATGGTGGGTTGAGGGAACCTTTCCTCTGAACATCCACCCCAGCACTGGTAGTCGGGGTGCCAGAAGGAGTTGTGCTTCTGTGCCAACCACCTCTGAGGCTGCTTGGACCCCTTCGTAGGCGGCCAAGATCTCCTTCTCTGTTGGGGTGTAGTTAGCTTCAGACCCTCTGTAGCTCCGACTCCAAAATCCTAATGGTCGGCCTCGAGTCTCACCAGGCACCTTCTGCCACAGGCTCCAGGACAGACCATGGTTCCCGGCTGCAGAGTAGAGCACGTTCTTCACATCTGGTCCCGTCCTGACTGGGCCAAGGGCTACTGCATGAGCAATTTCCTGCTTTATCTGGGCAAAAGCTTGTTGCTGCTCAGGGCCCCAATGGAAATCGTTCTTCTTGCGGGTGACCAGGTAAAGAGGGCTCACAATCTGACTGTACTCAGGAATGTGCATCCTCCAAAAACCTATGGCGCCTAAGAAAGCTTGTGTCTCCTTCTTGTTAGTTGGTGGGGACATAGCTGTGATTTTGTTGATGACATCAGTAGGAATCTGACGCCGTCCATCTTGCCACTTCACTCCCAGGAACTGGATCTCTCGAGCAGGTCCCTTAACTTTACTCTTCTTGATGGCGAAGCCGGCTTCCAGGAGGATTTGGATGATTCTCTCTCCTTTCTTGAACACTTCTGCTGCTGTGTTCCCACACAATGATATCATCAATATATTGTAAATGTTCTGGAGCCTCACCTTTTTCTAGTGTAGTCTGGATCAGTCCATGGCAGATAGTAGGACTGTGCTTCCACCCCTGGGGCAGTCGATTCCAGGTGTACTGCACTCCCCTCCATGTGAAAGCGAACTGAGGCCTGCACTCTGCTGCCAGAGGAATGGAGAAAAATGCATTGGCGATATCGATAGTGGCGTACCACTTTGCTGCCTTGGACTCCAGCTCGTACTGCAGTTCCAGCATGTCCGGCACGGCAGCGCTCAGTGGTGGAGTCACCTCATTCAATGCACGATAGTCTACGGTCAGTCTCCATTCTCCTTCAGATTTACGTACAGGCCAGATGGGGCTGTTGAAGGGTGAGTGGGTTTTGCTGACCACCCCTTGGCTCTCCAGCTCACGGATCATTTTATGGATGGGAACCACAGCATCTCGAGTTGTTCTGTATTGTCGGCGATGCACTATGGAAGTGGCAATTGGTACCTTTTGCTCTTCTCCTTTCAGAAGTCCTACAGTACTTGGATTCTCAGACAGTCCAGACAAGGTGTTCAATTGCTGGATGCCCTCAGTCACCACAGCTGCTATCCCAAATGCCCACCTGAATCCTTTTGGATCTTTAAAATACCCCTTTCGGAGGTAATCTATACCCAAAATGCATGGGGCCTCTGGGCCAGTCACAATAGGATGTTTTTTCCATTCATGTCCAGTCAAGCTCACATCAGCTTCCACCAAGGTAAAGTCCTGTGATCCACCTGTCACACCAGCAATAGAAACAGATTAAGACTTCAAAAAACCCTAGGGACCAAAATCCCATGCAGGCCTCCACCCCAAAAGACATGAATTCCAACAACATAGCCAATAACTGCTCTATACCAACACAAAAGAATTTGAACCAAATTATTATTATTAGAACAGGGTTTTTTCCCACTTTCTCGAGCCTCGAGTTGGGCGCCAATTTATTTGTCCTGGTTTTGGGCAAATTTGGGGGAAAACCTCCAGAAGGAGCCCCCAGACAGCAAACCCCACGACTCCTCCCCCCCCCACCCCACCGGGTTTGGGAAGAATTTCCTCGGAGAAGAGTGGGAGAAAAAACCTGTTTATTTAACAAGCAAGACACTCCCCAGCACAGGGAAAAAAGACAACACCAGCTGACAAAAAAACTCTTTCACCGTTCTGAAGGGATGACAAACTCAGTCTCTCTGGCGAGTGGTCGCTCAGTTATCAGTCTCTGGCGCTGGGGATGACTGCTGCAGGTGACAAAGTGTAGCCTCCCGGTGTTTCTTGGGGTTCCCAGGTCCCCGTCCGTTCAGATGGTATCCAGGAGAGGGAGGGGACGGGGTGGAAGAGAAAACAGTCCAGGGAAAAAGTTGGACTGCCTAGCTGAACTAACTAATAAGCAGAAAGCAAGGGCAAAGCGAAGGAAAGAAAAAGGCAGAAGCGAGCAAGCAGGCAAGCAAGCAGGCAAGCAAGCAAGCAAGCAAGCAAGCAAGCCGAGCTAAAACCTCTCCTAAACATAGACCATGGGGGAGGTGAGCCGGCTGATAACAAGACAAAACAAAGCTTCACTCTCAGACTCAGTCCTGGAAGCACAGGACATAATACCAAACATAATCAGGACACACGATTGGAGATAGAAACACCATAACATCACCCTAGGACACCCAGGGATCCCATTCCATCCCATCCCATCCCAGGGATCCCATCCCCGGGATCCCATCCCAGGGATCCAATCCCATCCCATCTCATCCCAGGGATCCCATAAGATCCCATCCAACGGTTCCCAACCCATCCCAACCCATCCCATCCCATGGATCCCATCCGAGGGATCCCATCCCAGGGATCCCATCCCATCCCAGGGATGCCATCCCATCCCATCCCATCCCATCCCATCCCATCCCATCCCATCCCATCCCATCCCAGGGATCCCATCCCGTTCCATCCCATCCCAGGGATCCCATCCCATCCCATCCCATCCCATCGCATCCCATCCCATCCCATCCTATCCCATCCCTTCCCATCCCATCCCATCCCAGGGATCCCATCCCATCCCAGGGATAACATCCCACCCCATCCCATCCCATCCCAGGGATCCCATTCCATCCCATCCCATCTCATCCCAGGGATCACATCCCACCCAGGGATCCTATGTCAGAGATCCCATCCCATCTCACGGGTGCCATCCCAGGGATTCGATCCCAACGGAGGAATCCCATACTATCCCAGGGATCCCATTCCAGGGATCCCATCCCATCCCATCCCATTCCAGGGATCCCATCCCATCCCAGTGTACACATCCCATCCCAGGGATCCCATCCCATCCCAGGGATCCCATCCCATCCCATCCAATCCCATCCTAAGCCATCCCAGGGATCCCATCCCAAGGATCCCATCCCATCCCATTCCATCCCATCCCATCCCATCCCATCCCATCCCATCCCATCCCATCCCATCCCATCCCATCCCATCCCATCCCAGGGATCCCATCCCATCCCATCCCATCCCATCCCATCCCATCCCATCCCATGCCGTCCCAGGGATCCCATCCCGTCCCAGTGTCCTGGTTTTGGGCAAATTTGGGGGAAAACCTCCAGAAGGAGCCCCCAGACAGCAAACCCCACGACTCCTCCCCCCCCCACCCCACCGGGTTTGGGAAGAATTTCCTCGGAGAAGAGTGGGAGAAAAAACCTGTTTATTTAACAAGCAAGACACTCCCCAGCACAGGGAAAAAAGACAACACCAGCTGACAAAAAAACTCTTTCACCGTTCTGAAGGGATGACAAACTCAGTCTCTCTGGCGAGTGGTCGCTCAGTTATCAGTCTCTGGCGCTGGGGATGACTGCTGCAGGTGACAAAGTGTAGCCTCCCGGTGTTTCTTGGGGTTCCCAGGTCCCCGTCCGTTCAGATGGTATCCAGGAGAGGGAGGGGACGGGGTGGAAGAGAAAACAGTCCAGGGAAAAAGTTGGACTGCCTAGCTGAACTAACTAATAAGCAGAAAGCAAGGGCAAAGCGAAGGAAAGAAAAAGGCAGAAGCGAGCAAGCAGGCAAGCAAGCAGGCAAGCAAGCAAGCCGAGCTAAAACCTCTCCTAAACATAGACCATGGGGGAGGTGAGCCGGCTGATAACAAGACAAAACAAAGCTTCACTCTCAGACTCAGTCCTGGAAGCACAGGACATAATACCAAACATAATCAGGACACACGATTGGAGATAGAAACACCATAACATCACCCTAGGACATTCCACCCCTTATCTCCATATCGTGAACATACTAAACAGCATGTAAAAACTTCAGCAAGTAGAAATTTCCATCTTTCACTTATTCGGACACATTTTCTTCCATCTCACTTGCTCCAACCTTCGACACTTACACATTTCCTTCTATCTCACTTGCTCAGACCTTTGACACTTACATATTTCCTTCTGTCTCATGCTGCCTCACCCCACAATCAGATCTCCCTGAGGCACACATCGTGTTGTTCCATCTCTCTGCATTACCCACCATGTACAACCTGGTCCTTGAGCAAAGACAATCCCACGAATGGGTTTGTCTGTACTCGGGGCAGAATTGATCCAAACTGCCTTCCCTAACAAACCTCTGATATGTGCCACTGGGACTTTGTCTCCATCTACTATATTCAGGGACTCAGACTGGGCAGGGCCCGCTCGGTTGGTGGAACCCCGGGTGTTAACTAACCAAGTGGCCTTTGCTAAATGCTGCTCCCAGTTTTTGAATGATCCCCCACCCAATGCTCTCAAGGTGGTTTTTAACAGTCCATTGTACCTTTCCACCTTCCCTGCAGCTGGTGCATGGTAGGGGATATGGTACACCCACTCAATGCCATGTTCCCTAGCCCAAGTGTTGATAAGGCTATTCTTGAAATGAGTCCCATTGTCTGACTCAATCCTCTCAGGGGTGCCATGCCTCCAAAGGACCTGCTTTTCCAGGCCCAGGCTGGTGTTACGGGCTGTAGCGTGAGACACAGGGTAGGTCTCCAACCATCCAGTGGTGGCTTCCACCATGGTCAGTACATAGCGCTTGCCCTGGCGGGTTTGAGGCAGTGTGATGTAGTCAATCTGCCAGGCCTCTCCATACTTGTACTTGGACCACCGCCCCCCATACCAGAGGGGCTTCACCCGCTTGGCTTGCTTGATGGCAGCGCATGTCTCACAGTCATGGATAACTTGAGAAATACTGTCCATGGTTAGATCCACCCCTCGGTCTCGTGCCCACTTATATGTGGCATCTCTGCCCTGATGACCTGAGGCATCATGGGCCCATCGAGCCAGGAACAACTCTCCCTTGTGTTCCCAATCAAGGTCTATCTTCGACACCCCTATCTTAGCAGCCTGATCTACCTGCTGATTGTTTTTCTGCTCTTCATTAGCCCTACTTCTGGGAACATGGGCATCTACATGGCGAACCTTCACAGGTAATTTCTCTAACCGGGTAGCGATATCTTTCCACTCTTCGGCAGCCCAAATTGGTTTTCCTCTACGCTGCCAGTTAGCCTCTTTCCATCTCTCCAACCATCCCCACAGAGCATTGGCTACCATCCATGAATCGGTATAAAGGTAAAGCTTTGGCCACTTCTCTCTTTCAGCAATGTCTAAGGCCAGTTGAACCGCTTTGAGTTCAGCAAGTTGACTGGATTCACCCTCTCCTTCAGTGGCCTCTGCTACCCGTCGCGTGGGGCTCCATACGGCTGCTTTCCACCTCCGATTCATCCCCACAATGCGACAGGAACCGTCGGTGAATAGAGCATAGCGTGTTTCCTCTGCTGGCAGTTGGTTATATGGTGGAGCTTCTTCAGCCCGTGTCACTGGTTCTTGTTCCTCATCTGTGACACCAAAACTTTCACCTTCAGGCCAATTTGTAATTACTTCCAAAATCCCAGGGCGATTCAGTTTTCCAATCCGGGTGCGCTGTGTAATGAGGGCAATCCACTTGCTCCATGTAGCACTGGTGGCATGGTGGGTTGAGGGAACCTTTCCTCTGAACATCCACCCCAGCACTGGTAGTCGGGGTGCCAGAAGGAGTTGTGCTTCTGTGCCAACCACCTCTGAGGCTGCTTGGACCCCTTCGTAGGCGGCCAAGATCTCCTTCTCTGTTGGGGTGTAGTTAGCTTCAGACCCTCTGTAGCTCCGACTCCAAAATCCTAATGGTCGGCCTCGAGTCTCACCAGGCACCTTCTGCCACAGGCTCCAGGACAGACCATGGTTCCCGGCTGCAGAGTAGAGCACGTTCTTCACATCTGGTCCCGTCCTGACTGGGCCAAGGGCTACTGCATGAGCAATTTCCTGCTTTATCTGGGCAAAAGCTTGTTGCTGCTCAGGGCCCCAATGGAAATCGTTCTTCTTGCGGGTGACCAGGTAAAGAGGGCTCACAATCTGACTGTACTCAGGAATGTGCATCCTCCAAAAACCTATGGCGCCTAAGAAAGCTTGTGTCTCCTTCTTGTTAGTTGGTGGGGACATAGCTGTGATTTTGTTGATGACATCAGTAGGAATCTGACGCCGTCCATCTTGCCACTTCACTCCCAGGAACTGGATCTCTCGAGCAGGTCCCTTAACTTTACTCTTCTTGATGGCGAAGCCGGCTTCCAGGAGGATTTGGATGATTCTCTCTCCTTTCTTGAACACTTCTGCTGCTGTGTTCCCACACAATGATATCATCAATATATTGTAAATGTTCTGGAGCCTCACCTTTTTCTAGTGTAGTCTGGATCAGTCCATGGCAGATAGTAGGACTGTGCTTCCACCCCTGGGGCAGTCGATTCCAGGTGTACTGCACTCCCCTCCATGTGAAAGCGAACTGAGGCCTGCACTCTGCTGCCAGAGGAATGGAGAAAAATGCATTGGCGATATCGATAGTGGCGTACCACTTTGCTGCCTTGGACTCCAGCTCGTACTGCAGTTCCAGCATGTCCGGCACGGCAGCGCTCAGTGGTGGAGTCACCTCATTCAATGCACGATAGTCTACGGTCAGTCTCCATTCTCCTTCAGATTTACGTACAGGCCAGATGGGGCTGTTGAAGGGTGAGTGGGTTTTGCTGACCACCCCTTGGCTCTCCAGCTCACGGATCATTTTATGGATGGGAACCACAGCATCTCGAGTTGTTCTGTATTGTCGGCGATGCACTATGGAAGTGGCAATTGGTACCTTTTGCTCTTCTCCTTTCAGAAGTCCTACAGTACTTGGATTCTCAGACAGTCCAGACAAGGTGTTCAATTGCTGGATGCCCTCAGTCACCACAGCTGCTATCCCAAATGCCCACCTGAATCCTTTTGGATCTTTAAAATACCCCTTTCGGAGGTAATCTATACCCAAAATGCATGGGGCCTCTGGGCCAGTCACAATAGGATGTTTTTTCCATTCATGTCCAGTCAAGCTCACATCAGCTTCCACCAAGGTAAAGTCCTGTGATCCACCTGTCACACCAGCAATAGAAACAGATTAAGACTTCAAAAAACCCTAGGGACCAAAATCCCATGCAGGCCTCCACCCCAAAAGACATGAATTCCAACAACATAGCCAATAACTGCTCTATACCAACACAAAAGAATTTGAACCAAATTATTATTATTAGAACAGGGTTTTTTCCCACTTTCTCGAGCCTCGAGTTGGGCGCCAATTTATTTGTCCTGGTTTTGGGCAAATTTGGGGGAAAACCTCCAGAAGGAGCCCCCAGACAGCAAACCCCACGACTCCTCCCCCCCCCACCCCACCGGGTTTGGGAAGAATTTCCTCGGAGAAGAGTGGGAGAAAAAACCTGTTTATTTAACAAGCAAGACACTCCCCAGCACAGGGAAAAAAGACAACACCAGCTGACAAAAAAACTCTTTCACCGTTCTGAAGGGATGACAAACTCAGTCTCTCTGGCGAGTGGTCGCTCAGTTATCAGTCTCTGGCGCTGGGGATGACTGCTGCAGGTGACAAAGTGTAGCCTCCCGGTGTTTCTTGGGGTTCCCAGGTCCCCGTCCGTTCAGATGGTATCCAGGAGAGGGAGGGGACGGGGTGGAAGAGAAAACAGTCCAGGGAAAAAGTTGGACTGCCTAGCTGAACTAACTAATAAGCAGAAAGCAAGGGCAAAGCGAAGGAAAGAAAAAGGCAGAAGCGAGCAAGCAGGCAAGCAAGCAGGCAAGCAAGCAAGCAAGCAAGCAAGCAAGCCGAGCTAAAACCTCTCCTAAACATAGACCATGGGGGAGGTGAGCCGGCTGATAACAAGACAAAACAAAGCTTCACTCTCAGACTCAGTCCTGGAAGCACAGGACATAATACCAAACATAATCAGGACACACGATTGGAGATAGAAACACCATAACATCACCCTAGGACACCCAGGGATCCCATTCCATCCCATCCCATCCCAGGGATCCCATCCCCGGGATCCCATCCCAGGGATCCAATCCCATCCCATCTCATCCCAGGGATCCCATAAGATCCCATCCAACGGTTCCCAACCCATCCCAACCCATCCCATCCCATGGATCCCATCCGAGGGATCCCATCCCAGGGATCCCATCCCATCCCAGGGATGCCATCCCATCCCATCCCATCCCATCCCATCCCATCCCATCCCATCCCATCCCATCCCAGGGATCCCATCCCGTTCCATCCCATCCCAGGGATCCCATCCCATCCCATCCCATCCCATCGCATCCCATCCCATCCCATCCTATCCCATCCCTTCCCATCCCATCCCATCCCAGGGATCCCATCCCATCCCAGGGATAACATCCCACCCCATCCCATCCCATCCCAGGGATCCCATTCCATCCCATCCCATCTCATCCCAGGGATCACATCCCACCCAGGGATCCTATGTCAGAGATCCCATCCCATCTCACGGGTGCCATCCCAGGGATTCGATCCCAACGGAGGAATCCCATACTATCCCAGGGATCCCATTCCAGGGATCCCATCCCATCCCATCCCATTCCAGGGATCCCATCCCATCCCAGTGTACACATCCCATCCCAGGGATCCCATCCCATCCCAGGGATCCCATCCCATCCCATCCAATCCCATCCTAAGCCATCCCAGGGATCCCATCCCAAGGATCCCATCCCATCCCATTCCATCCCATCCCATCCCATCCCATCCCATCCCATCCCATCCCATCCCATCCCATCCCATCCCATCCCAGGGATCCCATCCCATCCCATCCCATCCCATCCCATCCCATCCCATCCCATGCCGTCCCAGGGATCCCATCCCGTCCCAGTGTCCTGGTTTTGGGCAAATTTGGGGGAAAACCTCCAGAAGGAGCCCCCAGACAGCAAACCCCACGACTCCTCCCCCCCCCACCCCACCGGGTTTGGGAAGAATTTCCTCGGAGAAGAGTGGGAGAAAAAACCTGTTTATTTAACAAGCAAGACACTCCCCAGCACAGGGAAAAAAGACAACACCAGCTGACAAAAAAACTCTTTCACCGTTCTGAAGGGATGACAAACTCAGTCTCTCTGGCGAGTGGTCGCTCAGTTATCAGTCTCTGGCGCTGGGGATGACTGCTGCAGGTGACAAAGTGTAGCCTCCCGGTGTTTCTTGGGGTTCCCAGGTCCCCGTCCGTTCAGATGGTATCCAGGAGAGGGAGGGGACGGGGTGGAAGAGAAAACAGTCCAGGGAAAAAGTTGGACTGCCTAGCTGAACTAACTAATAAGCAGAAAGCAAGGGCAAAGCGAAGGAAAGAAAAAGGCAGAAGCGAGCAAGCAGGCAAGCAAGCAGGCAAGCAAGCAAGCCGAGCTAAAACCTCTCCTAAACATAGACCATGGGGGAGGTGAGCCGGCTGATAACAAGACAAAACAAAGCTTCACTCTCAGACTCAGTCCTGGAAGCACAGGACATAATACCAAACATAATCAGGACACACGATTGGAGATAGAAACACCATAACATCACCCTAGGACATTCCACCCCTTATCTCCATATCGTGAACATACTAAACAGCATGTAAAAACTTCAGCAAGTAGAAATTTCCATCTTTCACTTATTCGGACACATTTTCTTCCATCTCACTTGCTCCAACCTTCGACACTTACACATTTCCTTCTATCTCACTTGCTCAGACCTTTGACACTTACATATTTCCTTCTGTCTCATGCTGCCTCACCCCACAATCAGATCTCCCTGAGGCACACATCGTGTTGTTCCATCTCTCTGCATTACCCACCATGTACAACCTGGTCCTTGAGCAAAGACAATCCCACGAATGGGTTTGTCTGTACTCGGGGCAGAATTGATCCAAACTGCCTTCCCTAACAAACCTCTGATATGTGCCACTGGGACTTTGTCTCCATCTACTATATTCAGGGACTCAGACTGGGCAGGGCCCGCTCGGTTGGTGGAACCCCGGGTGTTAACTAACCAAGTGGCCTTTGCTAAATGCTGCTCCCAGTTTTTGAATGATCCCCCACCCAATGCTCTCAAGGTGGTTTTTAACAGTCCATTGTACCTTTCCACCTTCCCTGCAGCTGGTGCATGGTAGGGGATATGGTACACCCACTCAATGCCATGTTCCCTAGCCCAAGTGTTGATAAGGCTATTCTTGAAATGAGTCCCATTGTCTGACTCAATCCTCTCAGGGGTGCCATGCCTCCAAAGGACCTGCTTTTCCAGGCCCAGGCTGGTGTTACGGGCTGTAGCGTGAGACACAGGGTAGGTCTCCAACCATCCAGTGGTGGCTTCCACCATGGTCAGTACATAGCGCTTGCCCTGGCGGGTTTGAGGCAGTGTGATGTAGTCAATCTGCCAGGCCTCTCCATACTTGTACTTGGACCACCGCCCCCCATACCAGAGGGGCTTCACCCGCTTGGCTTGCTTGATGGCAGCGCATGTCTCACAGTCATGGATAACTTGAGAAATACTGTCCATGGTTAGATCCACCCCTCGGTCTCGTGCCCACTTATATGTGGCATCTCTGCCCTGATGACCTGAGGCATCATGGGCCCATCGAGCCAGGAACAACTCTCCCTTGTGTTCCCAATCAAGGTCTATCTTCGACACCCCTATCTTAGCAGCCTGATCTACCTGCTGATTGTTTTTCTGCTCTTCATTAGCCCTACTTCTGGGAACATGGGCATCTACATGGCGAACCTTCACAGGTAATTTCTCTAACCGGGTAGCGATATCTTTCCACTCTTCGGCAGCCCAAATTGGTTTTCCTCTACGCTGCCAGTTAGCCTCTTTCCATCTCTCCAACCATCCCCACAGAGCATTGGCTACCATCCATGAATCGGTATAAAGGTAAAGCTTTGGCCACTTCTCTCTTTCAGCAATGTCTAAGGCCAGTTGAACCGCTTTGAGTTCAGCAAGTTGACTGGATTCACCCTCTCCTTCAGTGGCCTCTGCTACCCGTCGCGTGGGGCTCCATACGGCTGCTTTCCACCTCCGATTCATCCCCACAATGCGACAGGAACCGTCGGTGAATAGAGCATAGCGTGTTTCCTCTGCTGGCAGTTGGTTATATGGTGGAGCTTCTTCAGCCCGTGTCACTGGTTCTTGTTCCTCATCTGTGACACCAAAACTTTCACCTTCAGGCCAATTTGTAATTACTTCCAAAATCCCAGGGCGATTCAGTTTTCCAATCCGGGTGCGCTGTGTAATGAGGGCAATCCACTTGCTCCATGTAGCACTGGTGGCATGGTGGGTTGAGGGAACCTTTCCTCTGAACATCCACCCCAGCACTGGTAGTCGGGGTGCCAGAAGGAGTTGTGCTTCTGTGCCAACCACCTCTGAGGCTGCTTGGACCCCTTCGTAGGCGGCCAAGATCTCCTTCTCTGTTGGGGTGTAGTTAGCTTCAGACCCTCTGTAGCTCCGACTCCAAAATCCTAATGGTCGGCCTCGAGTCTCACCAGGCACCTTCTGCCACAGGCTCCAGGACAGACCATGGTTCCCGGCTGCAGAGTAGAGCACGTTCTTCACATCTGGTCCCGTCCTGACTGGGCCAAGGGCTACTGCATGAGCAATTTCCTGCTTTATCTGGGCAAAAGCTTGTTGCTGCTCAGGGCCCCAATGGAAATCGTTCTTCTTGCGGGTGACCAGGTAAAGAGGGCTCACAATCTGACTGTACTCAGGAATGTGCATCCTCCAAAAACCTATGGCGCCTAAGAAAGCTTGTGTCTCCTTCTTGTTAGTTGGTGGGGACATAGCTGTGATTTTGTTGATGACATCAGTAGGAATCTGACGCCGTCCATCTTGCCACTTCACTCCCAGGAACTGGATCTCTCGAGCAGGTCCCTTAACTTTACTCTTCTTGATGGCGAAGCCGGCTTCCAGGAGGATTTGGATGATTCTCTCTCCTTTCTTGAACACTTCTGCTGCTGTGTTCCCACACAATGATATCATCAATATATTGTAAATGTTCTGGAGCCTCACCTTTTTCTAGTGTAGTCTGGATCAGTCCATGGCAGATAGTAGGACTGTGCTTCCACCCCTGGGGCAGTCGATTCCAGGTGTACTGCACTCCCCTCCATGTGAAAGCGAACTGAGGCCTGCACTCTGCTGCCAGAGGAATGGAGAAAAATGCATTGGCGATATCGATAGTGGCGTACCACTTTGCTGCCTTGGACTCCAGCTCGTACTGCAGTTCCAGCATGTCCGGCACGGCAGCGCTCAGTGGTGGAGTCACCTCATTCAATGCACGATAGTCTACGGTCAGTCTCCATTCTCCTTCAGATTTACGTACAGGCCAGATGGGGCTGTTGAAGGGTGAGTGGGTTTTGCTGACCACCCCTTGGCTCTCCAGCTCACGGATCATTTTATGGATGGGAACCACAGCATCTCGAGTTGTTCTGTATTGTCGGCGATGCACTATGGAAGTGGCAATTGGTACCTTTTGCTCTTCTCCTTTCAGAAGTCCTACAGTACTTGGATTCTCAGACAGTCCAGACAAGGTGTTCAATTGCTGGATGCCCTCAGTCACCACAGCTGCTATCCCAAATGCCCACCTGAATCCTTTTGGATCTTTAAAATACCCCTTTCGGAGGTAATCTATACCCAAAATGCATGGGGCCTCTGGGCCAGTCACAATAGGATGTTTTTTCCATTCATGTCCAGTCAAGCTCACATCAGCTTCCACCAAGGTAAAGTCCTGTGATCCACCTGTCACACCAGCAATAGAAACAGATTAAGACTTCAAAAAACCCTAGGGACCAAAATCCCATGCAGGCCTCCACCCCAAAAGACATGAATTCCAACAACATAGCCAATAACTGCTCTATACCAACACAAAAGAATTTGAACCAAATTATTATTATTAGAACAGGGTTTTTTCCCACTTTCTCGAGCCTCGAGTTGGGCGCCAATTTATTTGTCCTGGTTTTGGGCAAATTTGGGGGAAAACCTCCAGAAGGAGCCCCCAGACAGCAAACCCCACGACTCCTCCCCCCCCCACCCCACCGGGTTTGGGAAGAATTTCCTCGGAGAAGAGTGGGAGAAAAAACCTGTTTATTTAACAAGCAAGACACTCCCCAGCACAGGGAAAAAAGACAACACCAGCTGACAAAAAAACTCTTTCACCGTTCTGAAGGGATGACAAACTCAGTCTCTCTGGCGAGTGGTCGCTCAGTTATCAGTCTCTGGCGCTGGGGATGACTGCTGCAGGTGACAAAGTGTAGCCTCCCGGTGTTTCTTGGGGTTCCCAGGTCCCCGTCCGTTCAGATGGTATCCAGGAGAGGGAGGGGACGGGGTGGAAGAGAAAACAGTCCAGGGAAAAAGTTGGACTGCCTAGCTGAACTAACTAATAAGCAGAAAGCAAGGGCAAAGCGAAGGAAAGAAAAAGGCAGAAGCGAGCAAGCAGGCAAGCAAGCAGGCAAGCAAGCAAGCAAGCAAGCAAGCAAGCCGAGCTAAAACCTCTCCTAAACATAGACCATGGGGGAGGTGAGCCGGCTGATAACAAGACAAAACAAAGCTTCACTCTCAGACTCAGTCCTGGAAGCACAGGACATAATACCAAACATAATCAGGACACACGATTGGAGATAGAAACACCATAACATCACCCTAGGACACCCAGGGATCCCATTCCATCCCATCCCATCCCAGGGATCCCATCCCCGGGATCCCATCCCAGGGATCCAATCCCATCCCATCTCATCCCAGGGATCCCATAAGATCCCATCCAACGGTTCCCAACCCATCCCAACCCATCCCATCCCATGGATCCCATCCGAGGGATCCCATCCCAGGGATCCCATCCCATCCCAGGGATGCCATCCCATCCCATCCCATCCCATCCCATCCCATCCCATCCCATCCCATCCCATCCCAGGGATCCCATCCCGTTCCATCCCATCCCAGGGATCCCATCCCATCCCATCCCATCCCATCGCATCCCATCCCATCCCATCCTATCCCATCCCTTCCCATCCCATCCCATCCCAGGGATCCCATCCCATCCCAGGGATAACATCCCACCCCATCCCATCCCATCCCAGGGATCCCATTCCATCCCATCCCATCTCATCCCAGGGATCACATCCCACCCAGGGATCCTATGTCAGAGATCCCATCCCATCTCACGGGTGCCATCCCAGGGATTCGATCCCAACGGAGGAATCCCATACTATCCCAGGGATCCCATTCCAGGGATCCCATCCCATCCCATCCCATTCCAGGGATCCCATCCCATCCCAGTGTACACATCCCATCCCAGGGATCCCATCCCATCCCAGGGATCCCATCCCATCCCATCCAATCCCATCCTAAGCCATCCCAGGGATCCCATCCCAAGGATCCCATCCCATCCCATCCCATCCCATCCCATCCCAGGGATCCCATCCGATCCCATCCCAGGGATCCCATCCAATCCCATCGCATCCCATCCCATCCCAGGGATCCCATCCCAATCCAGGGATCCCATCCCATCCCACGGATCCCATCCCATCCCATCCTATCCCATCCCATCCCATCCCATACCATCCCATCCCATCCCATCCCATCCCATCCCAGGGATCCCAACCCATCCCAGGGATCCCATCCCATCCCAGGGATCCCATCCCATCCCAGCTGTCCCATCCCAGGGATCCCATTTCATCTGTTCCCGTACCAGGGATCCCATCCCATCCCATCCCATCCCATCCCATCCCATCCCAGGGATCGCATCCCATCCCAGCCAATCCCATCCCACCCCATCCCATCCCATCCCATCCCATCCCATCCCAGGGATCGCATCCCATCCCAGCCAATCCCATCCCACCCCATCCCATCCCATTCCATCCCATCCCATCCCATCCCATCCCATCCCATCCCATCCCATCCCATCCCATCCCATCCCATCCCATCCCATCCCATCCCAGGGATCCCATCCCATCCCATCCCATCCCATCCCATCCCATCCCATGCCGTCCCAGGGATCCCATCCCGTCCCAGTGTCCTGGTTTTGGGCAAATTTGGGGGAAAACCTCCAGAAGGAGCCCCCAGTCAGCAAACCCCACGACTCCTCCCCCCCCCACCCCACCGGGTTTGGGAAGAATTTCCTCGGAGAAGAGTGGGAGAAAAAACCTGTTTATTTAACAAGCAAGACACTCCCCAGCACAGGGAAAAAAGACAACACCAGCTGACAAAAAAAACTCTTTCACCGTTCTGAAGGGATGACAAACTCAGTCTCTCTGGCGAGTGGTCGCTCAGTTATCAGTCTCTGGCGCTGGGGATGACTGCTGCAGGTGACAAAGTGTAGCCTCCCGGTGTTTCTTGGGGTTCCCAGGTCCCCGTCCGTTCAGATGGTATCCAGGAGAGGGAGGGGACGGGGTGGAAGAGAAAACAGTCCAGGGAAAAAGTTGGACTGCCTAGCTGAACTAACTAATAAGCAGAAAGCAAGGGCAAAGCGAAGGAAAGAAAAAGGCAGAAGCGAGCAAGCAGGCAAGCAAGCAGGCAAGCAAGCAAGCAAGCAAGCAAGCAAGCCGAGCTAAAACCTCTCCTAAACATAGACCATGGGGGAGGTGAGCCGGCTGATAACAAGACAAAACAAAGCTTCACTCTCAGACTCAGTCCTGGAAGCACAGGACATAATACCAAACATAATCAGGACACACGATTGGAGATAGAAACACCATAACATCACCCTAGGACATTCCACCCCTTATCTCCATATCGTGAACATACTAAACAGCATGTAAAAACTTCAGCAAGTAGAAATTTCCATCTTTCACTTATTCGGACACATTTTCTTCCATCTCACTTGCTCCAACCTTCGACACTTACACATTTCCTTCTATCTCACTTGCTCAGACCTTTGACACTTACATATTTCCTTCTGTCTCATGCTGCCTCACCCCACAATCAGATCTCCCTGAGGCACACATCGTGTTGTTCCATCTCTCTGCATTACCCACCATGTACAACCTGGTCCTTGAGCAAAGACAATCCCACGAATGGGTTTGTCTGTACTCGGGGCAGAATTGATCCAAACTGCCTTCCCTAACAAACCTCTGATATGTGCCACTGGGACTTTGTCTCCATCTACTATATTCAGGGACTCAGACTGGGCAGGGCCCGCTCGGTTGGTGGAACCCCGGGTGTTAACTAACCAAGTGGCCTTTGCTAAATGCTGCTCCCAGTTTTTGAATGATCCCCCACCCAATGCTCTCAAGGTGGTTTTTAACAGTCCATTGTACCTTTCCACCTTCCCTGCAGCTGGTGCATGGTAGGGGATATGGTACACCCACTCAATGCCATGTTCCCTAGCCCAAGTGTTGATAAGGCTATTCTTGAAATGAGTCCCATTGTCTGACTCAATCCTCTCAGGGGTGCCATGCCTCCAAAGGACCTGCTTTTCCAGGCCCAGGCTGGTGTTACGGGCTGTAGCGTGAGACACAGGGTAGGTCTCCAACCATCCAGTGGTGGCTTCCACCATGGTCAGTACATAGCGCTTGCCCTGGCGGGTTTGAGGCAGTGTGATGTAGTCAATCTGCCAGGCCTCTCCATACTTGTACTTGGACCACCGCCCCCCATACCAGAGGGGCTTCACCCGCTTGGCTTGCTTGATGGCAGCGCATGTCTCACAGTCATGGATAACTTGAGAAATACTGTCCATGGTTAGATCCACCCCTCGGTCTCGTGCCCACTTATATGTGGCATCTCTGCCCTGATGACCTGAGGCATCATGGGCCCATCGAGCCAGGAACAACTCTCCCTTGTGTTCCCAATCAAGGTCTATCTTCGACACCCCTATCTTAGCAGCCTGATCTACCTGCTGATTGTTTTTCTGCTCTTCATTAGCCCTACTTCTGGGAACATGGGCATCTACATGGCGAACCTTCACAGGTAATTTCTCTAACCGGGTAGCGATATCTTTCCACTCTTCGGCAGCCCAAATTGGTTTTCCTCTACGCTGCCAGTTAGCCTCTTTCCATCTCTCCAACCATCCCCACAGAGCATTGGCTACCATCCATGAATCGGTATAAAGGTAAAGCTTTGGCCACTTCTCTCTTTCAGCAATGTCTAAGGCCAGTTGAACCGCTTTGAGTTCAGCAAGTTGACTGGATTCACCCTCTCCTTCAGTGGCCTCTGCTACCCGTCGCGTGGGGCTCCATACGGCTGCTTTCCACCTCCGATTCATCCCCACAATGCGACAGGAACCGTCGGTGAATAGAGCATAGCGTGTTTCCTCTGCTGGCAGTTGGTTATATGGTGGAGCTTCTTCAGCCCGTGTCACTGGTTCTTGTTCCTCATCTGTGACACCAAAACTTTCACCTTCAGGCCAATTTGTAATTACTTCCAAAATCCCAGGGCGATTCAGTTTTCCAATCCGGGTGCGCTGTGTAATGAGGGCAATCCACTTGCTCCATGTAGCACTGGTGGCATGGTGGGTTGAGGGAACCTTTCCTCTGAACATCCACCCCAGCACTGGTAGTCGGGGTGCCAGAAGGAGTTGTGCTTCTGTGCCAACCACCTCTGAGGCTGCTTGGACCCCTTCGTAGGCGGCCAAGATCTCCTTCTCTGTTGGGGTGTAGTTAGCTTCAGACCCTCTGTAGCTCCGACTCCAAAATCCTAATGGTCGGCCTCGAGTCTCACCAGGCACCTTCTGCCACAGGCTCCAGGACAGACCATGGTTCCCGGCTGCAGAGTAGAGCACGTTCTTCACATCTGGTCCCGTCCTGACTGGGCCAAGGGCTACTGCATGAGCAATTTCCTGCTTTATCTGGGCAAAAGCTTGTTGCTGCTCAGGGCCCCAATGGAAATCGTTCTTCTTGCGGGTGACCAGGTAAAGAGGGCTCACAATCTGACTGTACTCAGGAATGTGCATCCTCCAAAAACCTATGGCGCCTAAGAAAGCTTGTGTCTCCTTCTTGTTAGTTGGTGGGGACATAGCTGTGATTTTGTTGATGACATCAGTAGGAATCTGACGCCGTCCATCTTGCCACTTCACTCCCAGGAACTGGATCTCTCGAGCAGGTCCCTTAACTTTACTCTTCTTGATGGCGAAGCCGGCTTCCAGGAGGATTTGGATGATTCTCTCTCCTTTCTTGAACACTTCTGCTGCTGTGTTCCCCCACACAATGATATCATCAATATATTGTAAATGTTCTGGAGCCTCACCTTTTTCTAGTGTAGTCTGGATCAGTCCATGGCAGATAGTAGGACTGTGCTTCCACCCCTGGGGCAGTCGATTCCAGGTGTACTGCACTCCCCTCCATGTGAAAGCGAACTGAGGCCTGCACTCTGCTGCCAGAGGAATGGAGAAAAATGCATTGGCGATATCGATAGTGGCGTACCACTTTGCTGCCTTGGACTCCAGCTCGTACTGCAGTTCCAGCATGTCCGGCACGGCAGCGCTCAGTGGTGGAGTCACCTCATTCAATGCACGATAGTCTACGGTCAGTCTCCATTCTCCTTCAGATTTACGTACAGGCCAGATGGGGCTGTTGAAGGGTGAGTGGGTTTTGCTGACCACCCCTTGGCTCTCCAGCTCACGGATCATTTTATGGATGGGAACCACAGCATCTCGAGTTGTTCTGTATTGTCGGCGATGCACTATGGAAGTGGCAATTGGTACCTTTTGCTCTTCTCCTTTCAGAAGTCCTACAGTACTTGGATTCTCAGACAGTCCAGACAAGGTGTTCAATTGCTGGATGCCCTCTGTCACCACAGCTGCTATCCCAAATGCCCACCTGAATCCTTTTGGATCTTTAAAATACCCCCTTCGGAGGTAATCTATACCCAAAATGCATGGGGCCTCTGGGCCAGTCACAATAGGATGTTTTTTCCATTCATGTCCAGTCAAGCTCACATCAGCTTCCACCAAGGTAAAGTCCTGTGATCCACCTGTCACACCAGCAATAGAAACAGATTAAGACTTCAAAAAACCCTAGGGACCAAAATCCCATGCAGGCCTCCACCCCAAAAGACATGAATTCCAACAACATAGCCAATAACTGCTCTATACCAACACAAAAGAATTTGAACCAAATTATTATTATTAGAACAGGGTTTTTTCCCACTTTCTCGAGCCTCGAGTTGGGCGCCAATTTATTTGTCCTGGTTTTGGGCAAATTTGGGGGAAAACCTCCAGAAGGAGCCCCCAGACAGCAAACCCCACGACTCCTCCCCCCCCCACCCCACCGGGTTTGGGAAGAATTTCCTCGGAGAAGAGTGGGAGAAAAAACCTGTTTATTTAACAAGCAAGACACTCCCCAGCACAGGGAAAAAAGACAACACCAGCTGACAAAAAAACTCTTTCACCGTTCTGAAGGGATGACAAACTCAGTCTCTCTGGCGAGTGGTCGCTCAGTTATCAGTCTCTGGCGCTGGGGATGACTGCTGCAGGTGACAAAGTGTAGCCTCCCGGTGTTTCTTGGGGTTCCCAGGTCCCCGTCCGTTCAGATGGTATCCAGGAGAGGGAGGGGACGGGGTGGAAGAGAAAACAGTCCAGGGAAAAAGTTGGACTGCCTAGCTGAACTAACTAATAAGCAGAAAGCAAGGGCAAAGCGAAGGAAAGAAAAAGGCAGAAGCGAGCAAGCAGGCAAGCAAGCAGGCAAGCAAGCAAGCAAGCAAGCAAGCAAGCCGAGCTAAAACCTCTCCTAAACATAGACCATGGGGGAGGTGAGCCGGCTGATAACAAGACAAAACAAAGCTTCACTCTCAGACTCAGTCCTGGAAGCACAGGACATAATACCAAACATAATCAGGACACACGATTGGAGATAGAAACACCATAACATCACCCTAGGACACCCAGGGATCCCATCCCATCCCTTCCCAGCCCATCCCATCCCTTCCCAGCCCATCCCATCCCATCTCTTCCCATCCCAGGGATCCCATTCCATCCCATCCCATCCCAGGGATCCCATCCCCGGGATCCCATCCCAGGGATCCAATCCCATCCCATCTCATCCCAGGGATCCCATAAGATCCCATCCAACGGTTCCCAACCCATCCCAACCCATCCCATCCCATGGATCCCATCCGAGGGATCCCATCCCAGGGATCCCATCCCATCCCAGGGATGCCATCCCATCCCATCCCATCCCATCCCATCCCATCCCATCCCAGGGATCCCATCCCGTTCCATCCCATCCCAGGGATCCCATCCCATCCCATCCCATCCCATCGCATCCCATCCCATCCCATCCTATCCCATCCCTTCCCATCCCATCCCATCCCAGGGATCCCATCCCATCCCAGGGATAACATCCCACCCCATCCCATCCCATCCCAGGGATCCCATTCCATCCCATCCCATCTCATCCCAGGGATCACATCCCACCCAGGGATCCTATGTCAGAGATCCCATCCCATCTCACGGGTGCCATCCCAGGGATTCGATCCCAACGGAGGAATCCCATACTATCCCAGGGATCCCATTCCAGGGATCCCATCCCATCCCATCCCATTCCAGGGATCCCATCCCATCCCAGTGTACACATCCCATCCCAGGGATCCCATCCCATCCCAGGGATCCCATCCCATCCCATCCAATCCCATCCTAAGCCATCCCAGGGATCCCATCCCAAGGATCCCATCCCATCCCATCCCATCCCATCCCATCCCAGGGATCCCATCCGATCCCATCCCAGGGATCCCATCCGATCCCATCCCAGGGATCCCATCCAATCCCATCGCATCCCATCCCATCCCAGGGATCCCATCCCAATCCAGGGATCCCATCCCATCCCACGGATCCCATCCCATCCCATCCTATCCCATCCCATCCCATCCCATACCATCCCATCCCATCCCATCCCATCCCAGGGATCCCAACCCATCCCAGGGATCCCATCCCATCCCAGGGATCCCATCCCATCCCAGCTGTCCCATCCCAGGGATCCCATTTCATCTGTTCCCGTACCAGGGATCCCATCCCATCCCATCCCATCCCATCCCATCCCAGGGATCGCATCCCATCCCAGCCAATCCCATCCCACCCCATCCCATCCCATCCCATCCCATCCCAGGGATCGCATCCCATCCCAGCCAATCCCATCCCACCCCATCCCATCCCATTCCATCCCATCCCATCCCATCCCATCCCATCCCATCCCATCCCATCCCATCCCATCCCATCCCATCCCATCCCAGGGATCCCATCCCATCCCATCCCATCCCATCCCATCCCATCCCATCCCATGCCGTCCCAGGGATCCCATCCCGTCCCAGTGTCCTGGTTTTGGGCAAATTTGGGGGAAAACCTCCAGAAGGAGCCCCCAGTCAGCAAACCCCACGACTCCTCCCCCCCCCACCCCACCGGGTTTGGGAAGAATTTCCTCGGAGAAGAGTGGGAGAAAAAACCTGTTTATTTAACAAGCAAGACACTCCCCAGCACAGGGAAAAAAGACAACACCAGCTGACAAAAAAACTCTTTCACCGTTCTGAAGGGATGACAAACTCAGTCTCTCTGGCGAGTGGTCGCTCAGTTATCAGTCTCTGGCGCTGGGGATGACTGCTGCAGGTGACAAAGTGTAGCCTCCCGGTGTTTCTTGGGGTTCCCAGGTCCCCGTCCGTTCAGATGGTATCCAGGAGAGGGAGGGGACGGGGTGGAAGAGAAAACAGTCCAGGGAAAAAGTTGGACTGCCTAGCTGAACTAACTAATAAGCAGAAAGCAAGGGCAAAGCGAAGGAAAGAAAAAGGCAGAAGCGAGCAAGCAGGCAAGCAAGCAGGCAAGCAAGCAAGCAAGCAAGCAAGCAAGCCGAGCTAAAACCTCTCCTAAACATAGACCATGGGGGAGGTGAGCCGGCTGATAACAAGACAAAACAAAGCTTCACTCTCAGACTCAGTCCTGGAAGCACAGGACATAATACCAAACATAATCAGGACACACGATTGGAGATAGAAACACCATAACATCACCCTAGGACATTCCACCCCTTATCTCCATATCGTGAACATACTAAACAGCATGTAAAAACTTCAGCAAGTAGAAATTTCCATCTTTCACTTATTCGGACACATTTTCTTCCATCTCACTTGCTCCAACCTTCGACACTTACACATTTCCTTCTATCTCACTTGCTCAGACCTTTGACACTTACATATTTCCTTCTGTCTCATGCTGCCTCACCCCACAATCAGATCTCCCTGAGGCACACATCGTGTTGTTCCATCTCTCTGCATTACCCACCATGTACAACCTGGTCCTTGAGCAAAGACAATCCCACGAATGGGTTTGTCTGTACTCGGGGCAGAATTGATCCAAACTGCCTTCCCTAACAAACCTCTGATATGTGCCACTGGGACTTTGTCTCCATCTACTATATTCAGGGACTCAGACTGGGCAGGGCCCGCTCGGTTGGTGGAACCCCGGGTGTTAACTAACCAAGTGGCCTTTGCTAAATGCTGCTCCCAGTTTTTGAATGATCCCCCACCCAATGCTCTCAAGGTGGTTTTTAACAGTCCATTGTACCTTTCCACCTTCCCTGCAGCTGGTGCATGGTAGGGGATATGGTACACCCACTCAATGCCATGTTCCCTAGCCCAAGTGTTGATAAGGCTATTCTTGAAATGAGTCCCATTGTCTGACTCAATCCTCTCAGGGGTGCCATGCCTCCAAAGGACCTGCTTTTCCAGGCCCAGGCTGGTGTTACGGGCTGTAGCGTGAGACACAGGGTAGGTCTCCAACCATCCAGTGGTGGCTTCCACCATGGTCAGTACATAGCGCTTGCCCTGGCGGGTTTGAGGCAGTGTGATGTAGTCAATCTGCCAGGCCTCTCCATACTTGTACTTGGACCACCGCCCCCCATACCAGAGGGGCTTCACCCGCTTGGCTTGCTTGATGGCAGCGCATGTCTCACAGTCATGGATAACTTGAGAAATACTGTCCATGGTTAGATCCACCCCTCGGTCTCGTGCCCACTTATATGTGGCATCTCTGCCCTGATGACCTGAGGCATCATGGGCCCATCGAGCCAGGAACAACTCTCCCTTGTGTTCCCAATCAAGGTCTATCTTCGACACCCCTATCTTAGCAGCCTGATCTACCTGCTGATTGTTTTTCTGCTCTTCATTAGCCCTACTTCTGGGAACATGGGCATCTACATGGCGAACCTTCACAGGTAATTTCTCTAACCGGGTAGCGATATCTTTCCACTCTTCGGCAGCCCAAATTGGTTTTCCTCTACGCTGCCAGTTAGCCTCTTTCCATCTCTCCAACCATCCCCACAGAGCATTGGCTACCATCCATGAATCGGTATAAAGGTAAAGCTTTGGCCACTTCTCTCTTTCAGCAATGTCTAAGGCCAGTTGAACCGCTTTGAGTTCAGCAAGTTGACTGGATTCACCCTCTCCTTCAGTGGCCTCTGCTACCCGTCGCGTGGGGCTCCATACGGCTGCTTTCCACCTCCGATTCATCCCCACAATGCGACAGGAACCGTCGGTGAATAGAGCATAGCGTGTTTCCTCTGCTGGCAGTTGGTTATATGGTGGAGCTTCTTCAGCCCGTGTCACTGGTTCTTGTTCCTCATCTGTGACACCAAAACTTTCACCTTCAGGCCAATTTGTAATTACTTCCAAAATCCCAGGGCGATTCAGTTTTCCAATCCGGGTGCGCTGTGTAATGAGGGCAATCCACTTGCTCCATGTAGCACTGGTGGCATGGTGGGTTGAGGGAACCTTTCCTCTGAACATCCACCCCAGCACTGGTAGTCGGGGTGCCAGAAGGAGTTGTGCTTCTGTGCCAACCACCTCTGAGGCTGCTTGGACCCCTTCGTAGGCGGCCAAGATCTCCTTCTCTGTTGGGGTGTAGTTAGCTTCAGACCCTCTGTAGCTCCGACTCCAAAATCCTAATGGTCGGCCTCGAGTCTCACCAGGCACCTTCTGCCACAGGCTCCAGGACAGACCATGGTTCCCGGCTGCAGAGTAGAGCACGTTCTTCACATCTGGTCCCGTCCTGACTGGGCCAAGGGCTACTGCATGAGCAATTTCCTGCTTTATCTGGGCAAAAGCTTGTTGCTGCTCAGGGCCCCAATGGAAATCGTTCTTCTTGCGGGTGACCAGGTAAAGAGGGCTCACAATCTGACTGTACTCAGGAATGTGCATCCTCCAAAAACCTATGGCGCCTAAGAAAGCTTGTGTCTCCTTCTTGTTAGTTGGTGGGGACATAGCTGTGATTTTGTTGATGACATCAGTAGGAATCTGACGCCGTCCATCTTGCCACTTCACTCCCAGGAACTGGATCTCTCGAGCAGGTCCCTTAACTTTACTCTTCTTGATGGCGAAGCCGGCTTCCAGGAGGATTTGGATGATTCTCTCTCCTTTCTTGAACACTTCTGCTGCTGTGTTCCCACACAATGATATCATCAATATATTGTAAATGTTCTGGAGCCTCACCTTTTTCTAGTGTAGTCTGGATCAGTCCATGGCAGATAGTAGGACTGTGCTTCCACCCCTGGGGCAGTCGATTCCAGGTGTACTGCACTCCCCTCCATGTGAAAGCGAACTGAGGCCTGCACTCTGCTGCCAGAGGAATGGAGAAAAATGCATTGGCGATATCGATAGTGGCGTACCACTTTGCTGCCTTGGACTCCAGCTCGTACTGCAGTTCCAGCATGTCCGGCACGGCAGCGCTCAGTGGTGGAGTCACCTCATTCAATGCACGATAGTCTACGGTCAGTCTCCATTCTCCTTCAGATTTACGTACAGGCCAGATGGGGCTGTTGAAGGGTGAGTGGGTTTTGCTGACCACCCCTTGGCTCTCCAGCTCACGGATCATTTTATGGATGGGAACCACAGCATCTCGAGTTGTTCTGTATTGTCGGCGATGCACTATGGAAGTGGCAATTGGTACCTTTTGCTCTTCTCCTTTCAGAAGTCCTACAGTACTTGGATTCTCAGACAGTCCAGACAAGGTGTTCAATTGCTGGATGCCCTCAGTCACCACAGCTGCTATCCCAAATGCCCACCTGAATCCTTTTGGATCTTTAAAATACCCCTTTCGGAGGTAATCTATACCCAAAATGCATGGGGCCTCTGGGCCAGTCACAATAGGATGTTTTTTCCATTCATGTCCAGTCAAGCTCACATCAGCTTCCACCAAGGTAAAGTCCTGTGATCCACCTGTCACACCAGCAATAGAAACAGATTAAGACTTCAAAAAACCCTAGGGACCAAAATCCCATGCAGGCCTCCACCCCAAAAGACATGAATTCCAACAACATAGCCAATAACTGCTCTATACCAACACAAAAGAATTTGAACCAAATTATTATTATTAGAACAGGGTTTTTTCCCACTTTCTCGAGCCTCGAGTTGGGCGCCAATTTATTTGTCCTGGTTTTGGGCAAATTTGGGGGAAAACCTCCAGAAGGAGCCCCCAGACAGCAAACCCCACGACTCCTCCCCCCCCCACCCCACCGGGTTTGGGAAGAATTTCCTCGGAGAAGAGTGGGAGAAAAAACCTGTTTATTTAACAAGCAAGACACTCCCCAGCACAGGGAAAAAAGACAACACCAGCTGACAAAAAAACTCTTTCACCGTTCTGAAGGGATGACAAACTCAGTCTCTCTGGCGAGTGGTCGCTCAGTTATCAGTCTCTGGCGCTGGGGATGACTGCTGCAGGTGACAAAGTGTAGCCTCCCGGTGTTTCTTGGGGTTCCCAGGTCCCCGTCCGTTCAGATGGTATCCAGGAGAGGGAGGGGACGGGGTGGAAGAGAAAACAGTCCAGGGAAAAAGTTGGACTGCCTAGCTGAACTAACTAATAAGCAGAAAGCAAGGGCAAAGCGAAGGAAAGAAAAAGGCAGAAGCGAGCAAGCAGGCAAGCAAGCAGGCAAGCAAGCAAGCAAGCAAGCAAGCAAGCCGAGCTAAAACCTCTCCTAAACATAGACCATGGGGGAGGTGAGCCGGCTGATAACAAGACAAAACAAAGCTTCACTCTCAGACTCAGTCCTGGAAGCACAGGACATAATACCAAACATAATCAGGACACACGATTGGAGATAGAAACACCATAACATCACCCTAGGACACCCAGGGATCCCATCCCATCCCTTCCCAGCCCATCCCATCCCTTCCCAGCCCATCCCATCCCATCTCTTCCCATCCCAGGGATCCCATTCCATCCCATCCCATCCCAGGGATCCCATCCCCGGGATCCCATCCCAGGGATCCAATCCCATCCCATCTCATCCCAGGGATCCCATAAGATCCCATCCAACGGTTCCCAACCCATCCCAACCCATCCCATCCCATGGATCCCATCCGAGGGATCCCATCCCAGGGATCCCATCCCATCCCAGGGATGCCATCCCATCCCATCCCATCCCATCCCATCCCAGGGATCCCATCCCGTTCCATCCCATCCCAGGGATCCCATCCCATCCCATCCCATCCCATCGCATCCCATCCCATCCCATCCTATCCCATCCCTTCCCATCCCATCCCATCCCAGGGATCCCATCCCATCCCAGGGATAACATCCCACCCCATCCCATCCCATCCCAGGGATCCCATTCCATCCCATCCCATCTCATCCCAGGGATCACATCCCACCCAGGGATCCTATGTCAGAGATCCCATCCCATCTCACGGGTGCCATCCCAGGGATCCGATCCCAACGGAGGAATCCCATACTATCCCAGGGATCCCATTCCAGGGATCCCATCCCATCCCATCCCATTCCAGGGATCCCATCCCATCCCAGTGTACACATCCCATCCCAGGGATCCCATCCCATCCCAGGGATCCCATCCCATCCCATCCAATCCCATCCTAAGCCATCCCAGGGATCCCATCCCAAGGATCCCATCCCATCCCATCCCATCCCATCCCAGGGATCCCATCCGATCCCATCCCAGGGATCCCATCCGATCCCATCGCATCCCATCCCATCCCAGGGATCCCATCCCATCCCATCCAATCCCATCCGATCCCATCCCAGGTATCCCATCCCAGGGATCCCATCCCATCCCATCCCATCCCATCCCATCCCATCCCATCCCACCCATTCCCATCCCAGGAATCCCATCCCATCACATCCCACGGATCCCATAACATCCCAGGGATCCCATCCCATCCCATTGTAGCCCATCCCAACCCTTCCCACCCCATCCCATCCCATCCCGTCCCATCACATCCCATCCCAGATATCCGATCGCAGGGATCCCATCCCATCCCAGGGATCCCATCCCAGGGATCCCATCTCATCCCAGGGATCCAATCCCAGAGATCCTATCCCAACCCATCCCATCCCATGGATCCCATCCCATCCCATCCCATATCATCCCAGGGATCGCATCCCACCCCAACTAATCCCATCCCACCCCATCCCATCCCATTCCATCCCATCCCATCCCATCCCATCCCATCCAATCCCATCCCATGCCATCCCAGGGATCCCATCCCCTCCCTTCCCATCCCATCCCATCCCTTCCCATCCCATCCCATCCCATCCCATCCCATCCCATCCCATTCCATCCCATCCCATCTCATCCCAGGGATCCCATCACAGGGATCCCATCCCAGGGATCCCATCCCATCCCATTCCATCCCCGGGATCCCATCCCAGGGATTCCATCCCATCCCAGGGATCCCATCCCATCCCAGGGATAACATCCCAGGGATCCCATCCCATTCCAGGGATCCCATCCCATTCCATCCCATCCCATCCCATCCCAGGGATCCCATCCCAGGGATCCCATCCCATCCCATCCCATCCCATCCCATCCCATGGATCCAATCCCATCCCAACCCATCCCATCCCATGGATCCCATCCCATCCCAGGGATCCCATCCCATCCCATCCCAGGGATCGCATCCCATCCCATCCAATCCCATCCCACCCCATCCCATCCCATTCCATCCCATCCTATCCCATCCCATCCCATCCCATCCCATCCCATCCCATCCCATCCCATCCCATCCCATCCCAGGGATCCCAACCCATCCCAGGGATCCCATCCCATCCCAGGGATCCAATCCAATTTCAGGGATCCCATCCCATCCCATCCCATCCTATCCCATCCCATCCCATCCCAGAGATCCCAACCCATACCAGGGATCCCATCCCATCCCAGGGATCCCATCCCATCCCAGCTATCCCATCCCAGGGATTCCATCCCATCCCGGGGATCCCATTTCATCTGTTCCCATCCCAGGGATCCCATCCCATCCCATCCCAGGGATCCCATCCAATCCCATCGCATCCCATCCCATCCCAGGGATCCCATCCCATCCCATCCAATCCCATCCGATCCCATCCCAGGTATCCCATCCCAGGGATCCCATTCCATCCCATCCCATCCCATCCCATCCCATCCCATCCCATCCCATCCCACCCATTCCCATCCCAGGAATCCCATCCCATCACATCCCACGGATCCCATAACATCCCAGGGATCCCATCCCATCCCATTGTAGCCCATCCCAACCCTTCCCACCCTATCCCATCCCATCCCGTCCCATCACATCCCATCCCAGATATCCGATCGCAGGGATCCCATCCCATCCCAGGGATCCCATCCCAGGGATCCCATCTCATCCCAGGGATCCAATCCCAGAGATCCTATCCCAACCCATCCCATCCCATGGATCCCATCCCATCCCATCCCATATCATCCCAGGGATCGCATCCCATCCCAACCAATCCCATCCCACCCCATCCCATCCCATTCCAACCCATCCCATCCCATCCCATCCAATCCCATCCCATGCCATCCCAGGGATCCCATCCCCTCCCTTCCCATCCCATCCCATCCCTTCCCATCCCATCCCATCCCATCCCATCCCATCCCATCCCATTCCATCCCATCCCATCTCATCCCAGGGATCCCATCACAGGGATCCCATCCCAGGGATCCCATCCCATCCCATTCCATCCCCGGGATCCCATCCCAGGAATTCCATCCCATCCCAGGGATCCCATCCCATCCCAGGGATAACATCCCAGGGATCCCATCCCATTCCAGGGATCCCATCCCATTCCATCCCATCCCATCCCATCCCAGGGATCCCATCCCAGGGATCCCATCTCATCCCATCCCATCCCATCCCATCCCATCCCATCCCATGGATCCAATCCCATCCCAACCCATCCCATCCCATGGATCCCATCCCATCCCAGGGATCCCATCCCATCCCATCCCAGGGATCGCATCCCATCCCATCCAATCCCATCCCACCCCATCCCATCCCATTCCATCCCATCCTATCCCATCCCATCCCATCCCATCCCATCCCATCCCATCCCATCCCATCCCATCCCAGGGATCCCAACCCATCCCAGGGATCCCATCCCATCCCAGGGATCCAATCCAATTCCAGGGATCCCATCCCATCCCATCCCATCCTATCCCATCCCATCCCATCCCAGAGATCCCAACCCATACCAGGGATCCCATCCCATCCCAGGGATCCCATCCCATCCCAGCTATCCCATCCCAGGGATTCCATCCCATCCCGGGGATCCCATTTCATCTCTTCCCATCCCAGGGATCCCATCCCATCCCATCCCAGGGATCCCATCCCATCCATTCCCAGCCCATCCCATCCCATCTGTTCCCATCCCAGGGATCGCATCCCATCCCATCCAATCCCATCCCACTCCATCCCATCCCATTCCATCCGATCCGATCCCATCCGATCCCATCCCATGCCGTCCCAGGGATCCCATCCCATCCCAGGGATCCCATCCCATCCCTTCCCAGCCCATCCCATCCCTTCCCATCCCATCCCATCCCATCCCATCCCATCCCATCCCATCCCATCCCAGGGATTCCATCTCATCCCAGGGATCCCATTTCATCTGTTCCCATCCCAGGGATCCCATCCCATCCCATCCCAGGGATCCCATCCCATTCCAACCCATCCCATCCCATCGCATCCCATCCCAGGGATCCCATCCCATCCCAGCCATCCCATCCCAGGGATTCCATCCCATCCCAGGGATCCCATTTCATCTGTTCCCATCCCTGGGATCCCATCCCATCACATCCCATGGATCCAATCCCATCCCAACCGATCCCATCCCATGGATCCCATCCCATCCCAGGGATCCCATCCCATCCCATCCCATCCCAGGGATCGCATCCCATCCCATCCCATCCGATCCCATCCCATGCCATCCCAGGGAACCCATCCCATCCCAGGGATCCCATCCCATCCCATCCGATCCCATCCCATGCCATCCCATCCTAGAAATCCCACACCAGGGATCCCATCCCATCCCAGTGATGCAATCCCAGCGATCCGATCCCATCCCAGGGATCCCATCCCATCTCAGGGATCCCATCCCAGCCCATCTCATACCAGGGAATCCATGCCAAGCCATCCCAGGGATTCGATCCCATCGCAGCAATCCCATACTATCCCAGGGATCCCATTCCAGGGATCCCATCCCATCCCAGGAATCCCATCCCATCCCATTCCAGGGATCCCATCCCATGCCAGTGAACACATCCCATCCCAGCGATCCCATCCCAGGGATCCCATCCCAGGGATCCCATCCCATCCCAGGGATCCCATCCGTTCCCATCCCAGGGATCCCATCCCATCCCAACCAATCCCACCCCATCCCATCCCATTCCATCCCATCCAATCCCACCCCATCCCATCCCATTCCATCCCATCCCATCCCATCCCATCCCTTCCCATCCCATCCCATCCCATCCCATCCCATCCCTTCCAATCCCATCCCATCCCATCCCATCCCATCCCATCCCATTCCATCCCCGGGATCCCATCCCAGGGATTCCATCCCATCCCAGGGATCCCATCCCATACGAGGGATCACATTCCAGGGATCCCATCGCTAGGATCCCATCTCATCCCATCCCAGGGATCCAATCCCATCCCATCTCATCCCAGGGATCCCATAAGATCCCATCCAACGGTTCCCAACCCATCCCAACCCATCCCATCCCATTGATCCCATCCGAGGGATCCCATCCCAGGGATCCCATCCCATCCCAGGGATCCCATTCCGTACCATCCCAGGGATCCCATTCCATCCCAACCTATCCCATCGATCCCATCCCATCCCAACCCATTGTAGCCAATCCCATCCCAACCCATTGTAGCCAATCCCATCCCACCCCATCCCATCCCATCCCATCCCATCCCATCCCATCCCATCCCATCCCATCCCATCCCATCCCATCCCAGGGACACCATGCCAGGTATCCCATCCCATCCCAGGGATCCCATCCCCTCCCTTCCCATCCCATCCCATCCCATCCCAGGGACACCATGCCAGGGATCCCATCCCATCCCAGGGATCCCATCACAGGGATCCCATCCCAGGGATCCCATCCCATCCCATTCCATCCCCGGGATCCCATCCCAGGGATTATATCCCATCCCAGGGATCCCATCCCATCCCAGGGATAACATCCCAGGGATCCCATCCCATCCCAGGGATCCCATCCCATTCCATCCCATCCCATCTCATCCCAGGGATCACATCCCATCCCAGGGATCCCATGTCAGAGATCCCATCCCATCTCACGTATGCCATCCCAGGGATTCGATCCCAACGCAGGAATCCCATACTATCCCAGGGATCCCATTCCAGGGATCCCATCCCATCCCATCCCAGGAATCCCATCCCATCCCATTCCAGGGATCCCATCCCATCCCAGTGAACACATCCCATCCCAGGGATCCCATCCCATCCCAGGGATCCCATCCCATCCCATCCCTGGGAGCCCATCCGATCCCATCCCAGGGATCCCATCCCATCCCAACCAATCCCATCCCACCCCATCCCATCCCATTCCATCCCATCCCATCCAATCCCATCCCATGCCATCCCAGGGATCCCATCCCATCCCATCCCAGGAATCCCATCCCATCCCATCCCATCCCATCCCATCCCATCCCATCGCATCCCATGCCATCCTATCCCATCCCTTCCCATCCCATCCAATCCCAGGGATCCCATCCCATCCCAGGGATAACATCCCAGGGATCCCATCCCATCCCAGGGATAACATCCCAGGGATCCCATCACATCCCAGGGATCCCATCCCATTCCATCCCATCCCATCTCATCCCAGGGATCACATCCCATCCCAGGGATCCCATGTCAGAGATCCCATCCCATCTCAAGGATGCCATCCCAGGGATTCGATCCCATCGCAGCAATCCCATACTATCCCAGGGATCCCATTCCAGGGATCCCATCCCATCCCAGGAATCCCATCCCATCCCATTCCAGGGATCCCATCGCATGCCAGTGAACACATCCCATCCCAGGGATCCCATCCCATCCCAGGGATCCCATCCGTTCCCATCCCAGGGATCCCATCCCATCCCAACCAATCCCACCCCATCCCATCCCTTCCCATCCCATCCCATCCCTTCCAATCCCATCCCATCCCATCCCATCCCATCCCATCCCATCACATTCCATCCCCGGGATCCCATCCCAGGGATTCCATCCCATCCCATCTCATCCCAGGGATCCCATAAGATCCCATCCAACGGTTCCCAACCCATCCCAACCCATCCCATCCCATGGATCCCATCCGAGGGATCCCATCCCAGGGATCCCATCCCATCCCAGGGATGCCATCCCATCCCATCCCATCCCAGGGATCCCATCCCGTTCCATCCCATCCCAGGGATCCCATCCCATCCCATCCCATCCCATCCCATCCCATCCCATCCCATCCCATCCCATCCCATCGCATCCCATCCCATCCCATCCCATCCCATCCCATCCCATCCCATCCCATCCCATCCCATCCCATCCCATCCCATCCCATCCCATCGCATCCCATCCCATCCCATCCCATCCCATCCCATCCCATCCCATCCCAGGGACACCATGCCAGGTATCCCATCCCATCCCAGGGATCCCATCCCCTCCCTTCCCATCCCATCCCATCCCATCCCAGGGACACCATGCCAGGGATCCCATCCCATCCCAGGGATCCCATCACAGGGATCCCATCCCAGGGATCCCATCCCATCCCATTCCATCCCCGGGATCCCATCCCAGGGATTATATCCCATCCCAGGGATCCCATCCCATCCCAGGGATAACATCCCAGGGATCCCATCCCATCCCAGGGATCCCATCCCATTCCATCCCATCCCATCTCATCCCAGGGATCACATCCCATCCCAGGGATCCCATGTCAGAGATCCCATCCCATCTCACGTATGCCATCCCAGGGATTCGATCCCAACGCAGGAATCCCATACTATCCCAGGGATCCCATTCCAGGGATCCCATCCCATCCCATCCCAGGAATCCCATCCCATCCCATTCCAGGGATCCCATCCCATCCCAGTGAACACATCCCATCCCAGGGATCCCATCCCATCCCAGGGATCCCATCCCATCCCATCCCTGGGAGCCCATCCGATCCCATCCCAGGGATCCCATCCCATCCCAACCAATCCCATCCCACCCCATCCCATCCCATTCCATCCCATCCCATCCAATCCCATCCCATGCCATCCCAGGGATCCCATCCCATCCCATCCCAGGAATCCCATCCCATCCCATCCCATCCCATCCCATCGCATCCCATGCCATCCTATCCCATCCCTTCCCATCCCATCCAATCCCAGGGATCCCATCCCATCCCAGGGATAACATCCCAGGGATCCCATCCCATCCCAGGGATAACATCCCAGGGATCCCATCACATCCCAGGGATCCCATCCCATTCCATCCCATCCCATCTCATCCCAGGGATCACATCCCATCCCAGGGATCCCATGTCAGAGATCCCATCCCATCTCAAGGATGCCATCCCAGGGATTCGATCCCATCGCAGCAATCCCATACTATCCCAGGGATCCCATTCCAGGGATCCCATCCCATCCCAGGAATCCCATCCCATCCCATTCCAGGGATCCCATCGCATGCCAGTGAACACATCCCATCCCAGGGATCCCATCCCATCCCAGGGATCCCATCCGTTCCCATCCCAGGGATCCCATCCCATCCCAACCAATCCCACCCCATCCCATCCCTTCCCATCCCATCCCATCCCTTCCAATCCCATCCCATCCCATCCCATCCCATCCCATCCCATCCCATTCCATCCCCGGGATCCCATCCCAGGGATTCCATCCCATCCCATCTCATCCCAGGGATCCCATAAGATCCCATCCAACGGTTCCCAACCCATCCCAACCCATCCCATCCCATGGATCCCATCCGAGGGATCCCATCCCAGGGATCCCATCCCATCCCAGGGATGCCATCCCATCCCATCCCATCCCAGGGATCCCATCCCGTTCCATCCCATCCCAGGGATCCCATCCCATCCCATCCCATCCCATCCCATCCCATCCCATCCCATCCCATCCCATCCCATCCCATCCCATCCCATCCCATCGCATCCCATCCCATCCCATCCCATCCCATCCTATCCCATCCCTTCCCATCCCATCACATCCCAGGGATCCCATCCCATCCCAGGGATAACATCCCACCCCATCCCATCCCATCCCAGGGATCCCATCCCATTCCATCCCATCCCATCTCATCCCAGGGATCACATCCCACCCAGGGATCCTATGTCAGAGATCCCATCCCATCTCACGGGTGCTATCCAGGGGATTCGATCCCAACGCAGGAATCCCATACTATCCCAGGGATCCCATTCCAGGGATCCCATCCCATCCCATCTCAGGAATCCCATCCCATCCCATCCCAGGGATCCCTTCCCATCCCATCCCGTCCCATCCCATCCCATCCCATCCCATCCCATCCCATCCCATCCCATCCCATCCCATCCCATCCCATCCCATTCCAGGGATCCCATCCCATCCCAGTGAACACATCCCATCCCAGGGAACCCATCCCATCCCAGGGATCCCATCCCATCCCCTCCCATCCTATCCCATCCCATCCCATCCCATCCCATCCTATGCCATCCCATCCTAGGAATCCCACACCAGGGATCCCATCCCATCCCAGTGATCATTCCCAGCGATCCTCTCCCATCCCAGTGATCCCATCCCATCCCAGGGATCCCATCCCATGGAACGCATCCCATCCCATCACATTCCATCCCATCCCTTCCCACCCCAGGGATCCCATCCCAGCCCAGGGAACCCATCCCATCCCATCCCATCCCATCCGATCCCCGGGATCCCATCCCAGGGATTCCATCCCATCCCAGGGATCCCATCCCATCCCAGGGATCCCAACCCATCCCAGGGGTCCCATTCCATCCCAGGGATCCCATCCCATCCCAGCTATCCCATCCCAGGGATTCCATCCCATCCCAGGGATCCCATTTCTTCTGTTACCATCCCAGGGATCCCATCCCATCCCATGCCATGGATCCAATCCCATTCCAACACATCCCATCCCATGGATCCCATCCCATCCCAGGGATCCCATCCCATCCCATCCCATCCCATCCCATCCCAGGGATCGCATCCCATCCCATCCCATCCGATCCCATCCCATGCCATCCCAGGGAACCCATCCCATCCCGGGGATCCCATCCCATCCGATCCCATCCCATGCCATCCCATCCTAGGAATCCCACACCAGGGATCCCATCCCATCCCAGTGATCATTCCCATCGATCCTATCCCATCCCAGGGATCCCATCCCATCCCAGGGATCCCATCCCATGGAACGCATCCCATCCCATCACATTCCATCCCATCCCTTCCCACCCCAGGGATCCCATCGCAGCCCATCTCATACCAGGGAATCCATGCCATGCCATCCCATCCCAGGGATCCAATCCCATTTAAACCCATCCCAACCCAACCCAGGCATCCCATCCCAGGGATCCCATCCCATCGCAGGGATCCCATCCAATCCCAGGGATCCCATCCCATCCCATGGATCCCATCCCATCTCATCCCATCCCATTCCCGGGATCCCATCCCAGTGATCCCATCCCAGGTATACCATCCCATCCCATCCCAGGGATCTGCCCCCATCCCAGGGATCCCCTGCCATCCCAGGGATCCCATCCCGTCCCATCCCATCCCCGGGATCCCTTCCCAGGGATCCCATCCCATCCCAGGGATCCCATCCTAGGGATCCCATCCCATACGAGGGACCACATTCCTGGGATCCCAACCCAGGGACCCCATCCCCTCCCAGCTATCCCATCCCAGGGATCGCATTTCTTCTGTTACCATCCCAGGGATCCCATCCCATTCCAACCCATCCCATCCCATCCCAGGGATCCCATTTCATCTGTTCCCATCCCTGGGATCCCATCCCATCCCATCCCATCCCATCCCATGGATCCAATCCCATCCCAACACATCCCATCCCATGGATCCCATCCCATCCCAGGGATCCCATCCCATCCCATCCCAGGGATCGCATCCCATCCCATCCCATCCGATCCCATCCCATGCCATCCCAGGGATCCCATCCCATCCCAGGGATCCCATCCTATCCCATCCCATCCCATCCCATCCCATCCCAGGGATCGCATCCCATCCCATCCAATCCCATCCCACCCCTTCCCATCCCACCCCATCCAATCCCATTTCATCCCATCCCATCCCATCCCATCCCATCCCATCCCATCCCATCCCATCCCATCCCATCCCATCCCAGGAATCCCATTCCAGGGATCCCATCCCATCCCATCCCCGGAATCCCATCCCATCCCATTCCAGGGATTCCATCCCATCCCAGTGAACACATCCCATTCCAGGGATCCCATCCCATCCCATCCCATCCCAGGGATCGCATCCCATCCCATGCAATCCCATCCCACCCCATCCCATCCCATCCCATCCCACCCCATCCCATCCCATTCCATCCCACCCCATCCCATCCCATCCCATCCCATCCCATCCCATCCCATCCCATCCCATGCCGTCCCAGGGATCCCATCCCATCCCAGGGATCCCATCCGATCCCTTCCCAGCCCATCCCATCCCTTCCCATCCCATCCCATCCCATCTGTTCCCATCCCAGGGATCCCATTCCATCCCATCCCATCCCAGGGATCCCATCCCATCCCATCCTAGGGATTCCATCTTATCCCAGGGATCCCATTTCATCTGTTCCCATCCCAGGGATCCCATCCCATCCCATCCCAGGGATCCCATCCCATTCCAACCCATCCCATCCCATCCCATCCCATCCCATCCCAGGCATCTCATCCCATCCCAGCCATCCCATCCCAGGGATTCCATCCCATCCCAGGGATCCCATTTCATCTGTTCCCATCCCTGGGATCCCATCCCATCACATCCCATGGATCCAATCCCATCCCAACCCATCCCATCCCATGGATCCCATCCCATCCCAGGGATCCCATCCCATCCCATCCCATCCCAGGGATCGCATCCCATCCCATCCCATCCGATCCCATCCCATGCCATCCCAGGGAACCCATCCCATCCCTGGGATCACATCCCATCCGAACCCATCCCATGCCATCCCATCCTAGGAATCCCACACCAGGGATCCCATCCCATCCCAGTGATCATTCCCATCGATCCTATCCCATCCCAGGGATCCCATCCCATCCCAGGGATCCCATCCCATGGAACGCATCCCATCCCATCACATTCCATCCCATCCCTTCCCACCCCAGGGATCCCATCGCAGCCCATCTCATACCAGGGAATCCATGCCATGCCATCCCATCCCAGGGATCCAATCCCATTTAAACCCATCCCAACCCAACCCAGGCATCCCATCCCAGGGATCCCATCCCATCGCAGGGATCCCATCCAATCCCAGGGATCCCATCCCATCCCATGGATCCCATCCCATCTCATCCCATCCCATTCCCGGGATCCCATCCCAGTGATCCCATCCCAGGTATACCATCCCATCCCATCCCAGGGATCTGCCCCCATCCCAGGGATCCCCTGCCATCCCAGGGATCCCATCCCGTCCCATCCCATCCCCGGGATCCCTTCCCAGGGATCCCATCCCATCCCAGGGATCCCATCCCAGGGATCCCATCCCATACGAGGGACCACATTCCTGGGATCCCAACCCAGGGACCCCATCCCATCCCAGCTATCCCATCCCAGGGATCGCATTTCTTCTGTTACCATCCCAGGGATCCCATCCCATTCCAACCCATCCCATCCCATCCCAGGGATCCCATTTCATCTGTTCCCATCCCTGGGATCCCATCCCATCCCATCCCATCCCATGGATCCAATCCCATCCCAACACATCCCATCCCATGGATCCCATCCCATCCCAGGGATCCCATCCCATCCCATCCCAGGGATCGCATCCCATCCCATCCCATCCGATCCCATCCCATGCCATCCCAGGGATCCCATCCCATCCCAGGGATCCCATCCCATCCCATCCCATCCCATCCCATCCCATCCCAGGGATCGCATCCCATCCCATCCAATCCCATCCCACCCCTTCCCATCCCACCCCATCCAATCCCATTTCATCCCATCCCATCCCATCCCATCCCATCCCATCCCATGCCGTCCCAGGGATCCCATCCCATCCCAGGAATCCCATTCCAGGGATCCCATCCCATCCCATCCCCGGAATCCCATCCCATCCCATTCCAGGGATTCCATCCCATCCCAGTGAACACATCCCATTCCAGGGATCCCATCCCATCCCATCCCATCCCATCCCAGGGATCGCATCCCATCCCATGCAATCCCATCCCACCCCATCCCATCCCATCCCATCCCATCCCATCCCATCCCACCCCATCCCATCCCATTCCATCCCACCCCATCCCATCCCATCCCATCCCATCCCATCCCATCCCATCCCATCCCATCCCATCCCATCCCATCCCATGCCGTCCCAGGGATCCCATCCCATCCCAGGGATCCCATCCGATCCCTTCCCAGCCCATCCCATCCCTTCCCATCCCATCCCATCCCATCTGTTCCCATCCCAGGGATCCCATTCCATCCCATCCCATCCCAGGGATCCCATCCCATCCCATCCTAGGGATTCCATCTTATCCCAGGGATCCCATTTCATCTGTTCCCATCCCAGGGATCCCATCCCATCCCATCCCAGGGATCCCATCCCATTCCAACCCATCCCATCCCATCCCATCCCATCCCATCCCATCCCATCCCATCCCATCCCATCCCAGGCATCTCATCCCATCCCAGCCATCCCATCCCAGGGATTCCATCCCATCCCAGGGATCCCATTTCATCTGTTCCCATCCCTGGGATCCCATCCCATCCCATCCCATGGATCCAATCCCATCCCAACCCATCCCATCCCATGGATCCCATCCCATCCCAGGGATCCCATCCCATCCCATCCCATCCCAGGGATCGCATCCCATCCCATCCCATCCGATCCCATCCCATGCCATCCCAGGGAACCCATCCCATCCCTGGGATCACATCCCATCCGAACCCATCCCATGCCATCCCATCCTAGGAATCCCACACCAGGGATCCCATCCCATCCCAGTGATCCAATCCCAGCGATCCTATCCCATCCGAGGGATCCCATCCCATGGAACGCATGCCATCCCATCCCATTCCATCCCATCCCTTCCCACCCCAGGGATCCCATCCCAGCCCATCTCATCCCAGGGAATCCATGCCATGCCATCCCATCCCATCCCATCCCAGGGATCCAATCCCATCCAAACCCATCCCAACCCAACCCAGGCATCCCATTCCAGGGATCCTATCCCATCCCAGGGATCCCATCCCAGCGATCTCATCCCATCCCAGGGATCCCATCCCATCCCAGGGATCCAATCCCATCCCAGCTATCCCATCCCAGGGATTCCATCCCATCCCAGGGATCCCATCCCATCTGTTCCCATCCCAAGTATCCTATCCCATCCCATCCCATCCCATCCAAGGGAACCCATCCATTCCCAGCCCAGGAATCCCATCCCTTCCCTTGCCATGGATCCCATCCCATTCGAGGGATCCCATCCCATCCCAGGGATCCAATCCCAGGGATCCCAACCCATACCAGAGATCCCATACCAGGAATCCCATCCCATCCCAGGGATCCCATCCCATCCCATCCCATGCCAACCCATCCCATCCTATCCCATTCCCATCCCATCCCAGGGATCCCATCCCAGCCCATCTCATCCCAGGGATCCCATGCCATGCCATCCCATCCCATCCCAGGGATCCCATCCCATACAAACCCATCCCATCCCATCCCATCCCAGCTATCCCATCCCAGGGATCCTATCCCATCCCAGGGATCCCATCCCAGGGATCTCATACCATCCCAGGGATCCCATCCCATCCCCGGGATCCAATCCCACCCCAGCTATCCCATCCCAGGGATTCCATCCCATCCCAGGGATCCTATCCCATCTGTTCCCATCCCAGGTATCCTATCCCACCCCGTCCCATCCAAGGGATCCCATCCATTCCCAAACCAGGAATCCCATCCCTTCCCTTTCCAGGGATCCCATCCCATTCCAGGGATCCCATTCCATCCCAGGGATCCCATCCCATCCCAGCTATCCCATCCCAGAGATTCCATCTCATCCCAGGGATCCCATTTCATCCCATCCCATCCCATGGATGCAATCCCATCCCAACCCATCCCATCCCATGGATCCCATCCCATCCCAGTGATCCCATCCCATCCCATCCCATCCCATCCCAGGGTTCGCATCCCATCCCATCCCTTCCCATCCCATCCGATCCCATCCCATGCCATCCCAGGGATCCCATCCCATCCCATCCCATCCCATCCCATCCCATCCCATCCCATCCCATCCCATCCTATCCCATCCTAGGAATCACACACCAGGGACCCCACCCCATCCCAGTGATCCAATCCCAGCGATCCTATCCCATCCCAGGGATCCCATCCCATCCCATCCCTGGGATCCCATCCAATGGAACGCATGCCATCCCATCCCATTCCATCCCATCCCTTCCCACCCCAGGGATCCCATCCCAGCCCATCTCATCCCAGGGATCCCATGCCATGCCATCCCATCCCATCCCAGGGATCCCATCCCATCCAAACCCATCCCATCCCATCCCAGGCATCCCATCCCAGGGATCCTATCCCATCCCAGGGATCCCATCCCAGGGATCTCATCCCATCCCAGCGATCCCATCCCATCCCAGGGATCGAATCCCATCCCAGCTATCCCATCCCAGGGATTCCACCCCATCCCAGGGATCCCATCCCATCTGTTCCCATCACAAGTATCCGATCCCATCCCCTCCCATCCAAGGGAACCCATCCATTCCCAACCCAGGAATCCCATCCCTTCCCTTGCCATGGATCCCATCCCATTCCAGGGATCCCATCCCATCCCAGGGATCCAATCCCAGGGATCCCAACCCATACCAGAGATCCCATCCCATCCCAGGGATCCCATCCCATCCCAGGGATCCCATCCCATCCCATCCCAGAAATCCCGTCCCATCCCAGGGATCCCATACCATCCCATCCCAGGGATCCCATCCCATCCCAGGGATCCCATCCCATCCCATCCCAGGGATCCCATCCCAATCCAGGGATCCCATCCCATCCCATCCCAGGGATCCCATCCCATCCCAGGGATCCCATCCCATCCTATCCCATCCCATCCCATCCCATCCCATCCCAGGGATCCCAACCCATCCCAGGGATCCCATCCCATCCCAGGGATCACATCCCATCCCAGCTATCCCATCCCAGGGATTCCATCCCATCCCGGGGATCCCATTTCATCTGTTCCCATCCCAGGGATCCCATCCCATCCCAGGGATCCCATCCCATCTCAACCCATCCCATCCCATTCCAGGGATACCACCCCATCCCAGCTATCCCATCCCAGGGATTCCATCCCATCCCAGGGATCCCATTTCATCTGTTCCCATCCCTGGGATCCCATCCCATCCCATCCCATGGATCCAATCCCATCCCAACCCATCCCATCCCATGGATCCCATCCCATCCCAGGGATCCCATCCCATCCCATCCCAGGGATCTCATCCCATCCCATCCAATCCCATCCCACCCCATCCCATCCCATTCATTCCCATCCTATCCCATCCCATCCCATCCCATCCCATCCCAGGGATCCCAACCCATCCCAGGGATCCCATCCCATCCCAGGGATCCCATCCCATCCCAGCTATCCCATCCCAGGGATTCCATCCCATCCCGGGGATCCCATTTCATCTGTTCCCATCCCAGGGATCCCATCCCATCCCATCCCAGGGATCCCATCCCATCTCAACCCATCCCATCCCATTCCAGGGATACCACCCCATCCCAGCTATCCCATCCCAGGGATTCCATCCCATCCCAGGGATCCCATTTCATCTGTTCCCATCCCTGGGATCCCATCCCATCCCATCCCATGGATCCAATCCCATCCCAACCCATCCCATCCCATGGATCCCATCCCATCCCAGGGATCCCATCCCATCCCAGGGATCTCATCCCATCCCATCCAATCCCATCCCACCCCATCCCATCCCATTCATTCCCATCCTATCCCATCCCATCCCATCCCATCCCATCCCATCCCATCCCAGGGATCCCATCCAATCCCAGGGATCCCATCCCATCCCATCCTATCCCATCCCATCCCATCCCAGAGATCCCAACCCATACCAGGGATCCCATCCCATCCCATCCCATCCCATCCCATCCCATCCCAGAGATCCCAACCCATACCAGGGATCCCATCCCATCCCAGGGATCCCATCCCATCCCAGCTATCCCATCCCAGGGATTCCATCCCATCCCGGGGATCCCATTTATCTGTTCCCATCCCAGGGATCCCATCCCATCCGATCCCATCCGATCCCATCCCATGCCGTCCCAGGGATCCCATCCCATCGCAGGGATCCCATCCCATCCCTTCCCAGCCCATCCCATCCCTTCCCATCCCATCCCATCCCATCCCATCCCATCCCATCCCATCCCATCCCATCCCATCCCATCCCATCCCAGGGATTCCATCTCATCCCAGGGATCCCATTTCATCTGTTCCCATCCCAGGGATCCCATCCTATCCCATCCCAGGGATCCCATCCCATTCCAACCCATCCCATCCCATCGCATCCCATCCCAGGGATCCCATCCCATCCCATCCCATCCCAGGGATCGCATCCCATCCCATCCCATCCGATCCCATCCCATGCCATCCCAGGGAACCCATCCCATCCCAGGGATCCCATCCCATCCCATCCGATCCCATCCCATGCCATCCCATCCTAGGAATCCCACACCAGGGATCCCATCCCATCCCAGTGATGCAATCCCAGTGATCCTATCCCATCCCAGGGATCCCATCCCATCCCAGGGATCCCATCCCAGCCCATCTCATACCAGGGAATCCATGCCATGCCATCCCAGGGATTCGATCCCATCGTAGCAATCCCATACTATCCCAGGGATCCCATTCCAGGGATCCCTTCCCATCCCATCCCAGGAATGCCAATCCCATCCCATTCCAGGGATCCCATCCCATCCCATCCCATCCCAGGGATCCCAACCCATCCCAGGGATCCCATCCCAGGGATCCCATCCCATCCCAACCAATCCCACCCCATCCCATCCCATTCCATCCCATCCCATCCCTTCCCATCCCATCCCATCCCTTGCAATCCCATCCCATCCCATCCCATCCCATCCCATCCCATCCCATTCCATCCCCGGGATCCCATCCCAGGGATTCCATCCCATCCCAGGGATCCCATCCCATACGAGGGATCACATTCCAGGGATCCCATCGCTAGGATCCCATCTCATCCCATCCCAGGGATCCAATCCCATCCCATCTCATCCCAGGGATCCCATAAGATCCCATCCAACGGTTCCCAACCCATCCCAACCCATCCCATCCCATGGATCCCATCCGAGGGATCCCATCCCAGGGATCCCATCCCATTCCAGGGATGCCATCCCATCCCATCCCATCCCAGGGATCCCATCCCGTTCCATCCCATCCCAGGGATCCCATCCCATCCCATCCCATCCCATCCCATCGCATCCCATCCCATCCCATCCTATCCCATCCCTTCCCATCCCATCCCATCCCAGGGATCCCATCCCATCCCAGGGATAACATCCCACCCCATCCCATCCCATCCCAGGGATCCCATCCCATTCCATCCCATCTCATCCCAGGGATCACATCCCACCCAGGGATCCTATGTCAGAGATCCCATCCCATCTCACGGGAGCCATCCCAGGGATTCGATCCCAACGCAGGAATCCCATACTATCCCAGGGATCCCATTCCAGGGATCCCATCACATCCCATCCCATTCCAGGGATCCCATCCCATCCCAGTGAACACATCCCATCCCAGGGATCCCATCCCATCCCAGGGATCCCATCCCATCCCATCCAATCCCATCCTAAGCCATCCCAGGGATCCCATCCCAAGGATCCCATCCCATCCCATCCCATCCCAGGGATCCCATCCGATCCCATCCCAGGGATCCCATCCGATCCCATCCCAGGGATCCCATCCAATCCCATCGCATCCCATCCCATCCCAGGGATCCCATCCCATCCCATCCAATGCCATCCGATCCCATCCCAGGTATCCCATCCCAGGGAACCCATCCCATCCCATCCCATCCCATCCCATCCCATCCCATCCCATCCCACCCATTCCCATCCCAGGAATCCCATCCCATCACATCCCACGGATCCCATAACATCCCAGGGATCCCATCCCATCCCATTGTAGCCCATCCCAACCCTTCCCACCCCATCCCATCCCATCCCGTCCCATCACATCCCATCCCAAATATCCCATCCCAGGGATCCCATCCCATCCCAGGGATCCCATCCCAGGGATCCCATCTCATCCCAGGGATCCAATCCCAGAGATCCTATCCCAACCGATCCCATCCCATGGATCCCATCCCATCCCATCCCATATCATCCCAGGGATCGCATCCCATCCCAACCAATCCCATCCCACCCCATCCCATCCCATTCCATCCCATCCCATCCCATCCGATCCCATCCCATGCCATCCCAGGGATCCCATCCCATCCCAGGGATCCCATCCCCTCCCTTCCCATCCCATCCCATCCCTTCCCATCCCATCCCATGCCATCCCATTCCATCCCATCCCATCTCATCCCAGGGATCCCATCACAGGGATCCCATCCCAGGGATCCCATCCCATCCCATTCCATCCCCGGGATCCCATCCCAGGGATTCCATCCCATCCCAGGGATCCCATCCCATCCCAGGGATAACATCCCAGGGATCCCATCCCATCCCAGGGATCCCATCCCATCCCAGGGATCCCATCCCATCCTATCCCATCCCATCCCATCCCATCCCAGGGATCCCAACCAATCCCAGGGATCCCATCCCATTCCAGGGATACCACCCCATCCCAGCTATCCCATCCCAGGGATTCCATCCCATCCCAGGGATCCCATTTCATCTGTTCCCATCCCTGGGATCCCATCCCATCCCATCCCATCCCATCCCATCCCATCCCATCCCATGGATCCAATCCCATCCCAACCCATCCCATCCCATGGATCCCATCCCATCCCAGGGATCCCATCCCATCCCATCCCAGGGATCGCATCCCATCCCATCCAATCCCATCCCACCCATTCCCATCCCATTCCATCCCATCCTATCCCATCCCATCCCATCCCATCCCATCCCATCCCATCCCATCCCATCCCATCCCAGGGATCACAACCCATCCCAGGGATCCCATCCCATCCCAGGGATCCCATCCAATCCCAGGGATCCCATCCCATCCCATCCCATCCTATCCCATCCCATCCCATCCCAGAGATCCCAACCCATACCAGGGATCCCATCCCATCCCTTCCCATCCCAGAGATCCCAACCCATACCAGGGATCCCATCCCATCCCAGGGATCCCATCCCATCCCAGCAATCCAATCCCAGGGATTCCATCCCATCCCGGGGATCCCATTTCATCTGTTCCCATCCCAGGGATCCCATCCCATCCCATCCCAGGGATCCCATCCCATCCATTCCCAGCCCATCCCATCCCATCTGTTCCCATCCCAGGGATCGCATCCCATCCCATCCAATCCCATCCCACTCCATCCCATCCCATTCCATCCCATTCCATCCCATCCGATCCCATCCGATCCCATCCCATGCCGCCCCAGGGATCCCATCCCATCCCAGGGATCCCATCCCATCCCTTCCCAGCCCATCCCATCCCTTCCCATCCCATCCCATCCCATCCCATCCCATCCCATCCCATCCCATCCCATCCCAGGGATTCCATCTCATCCCAGGGATCCCATTTCATCTGTTCCCATCCCAGGGATCCCATCCCATCCCATCCCAGCGATCCCATCCCATTCCAACCCATCCCATCCCATCGCATCCCATCCCAGGGATCCCATCCCATCGCAGCCATCCCATCCCAGGGATTCCATCCCATCCCATCCCATCCCAGGGATCGCATCCCATCCCATCCCATCCGATCCCATCCCATGCCATCCCAGGGAACCCATCCCATCCCAGGGATCCCATCCCATCCCATCCGATCCCATCCCATGCCATCCCATCCTAGAAATCCCACACCAGGGATCCCATCCCATCCCAGTGATGCCATCCCATCCCAGGGATCCCATCCCAGCCCATCTCATACCAGGGAATCCATGCCATGCCATCCCAGGGATTCGATCCCATCGCAGCAATCCCATACTATCCCAGGGATCCCATTCCAGGGATCCCATCCCATGCCAGTGAACACATCCCATCCCAGGGATCCCATCCCATCCCAGGGATCCCATCCCAGGGATTCCATCCCATCCCAGGGATCCCATCCCATCCGAGGGATCCCATCCCAGGGATCCCATCCCATCCCAGGGATCCCATTCCGTACCATCCCAGGGATCCCATTCCATCCCAACCTATCCCATCGATCCCATCCCATCCCAACCCATTGTAGCCAATCCCATCCCACCCCATCCCATCCCATCCCATCCCATCCCATCCCATCCCATCCCATCCCATCCCATCGCAGGGACACCATGCCAGGGATCCCATCCCATCCCAGGGATCCCATCCCCTCCCTTCCCATCCCATCCCATCCGATCCCTTCCCATCCCAACCCATCCCATCCCATCCCATCCCAGGGATACCATCACAGGGATCCCATCCCAGGGATCCCATCCCATCCCATTCCATCCCCGGGATCCCATCCCAGGGATTCGATCCCAACGCAGGAATCCCATACTATCCCAGGGATCCCATTCCAGGGATCCCATCCCATCCCATCTCAGGAATCCCATCCCATCCCATCCCAGGGATCCCTTCCCATCCCATCCCGTCCCATTCCATCCCATCCCATTCCAGGGATCCCATCCCATCCCAGTGAACTTTTCCCATCCCAGGGAACCCATCCCATCCCAGGGATCCCATCCCATCCAATCCCATCCTAAGCCATCCCAGGGATCCCATCCCAAGGATCCCATCCCATCCCATCCCATCCCAGGGATCCCATCCGATCCCATCCCTGGGATCCCATCCGATCCCATCCCAGGGATCCCTTCCAATCCCATCGCATCCCATCCCATCCCAGGGATCCCATCCCATCCAATCCCATCCGATCCCATCCCAGGTATCCCATCCCAGGGATCCCATCCCATCCCATCCCATCCCATCCCACCCATTCCCATCCCAGGAATCCCATCCCATCACATCCCACGGATCCCATAACATCCCAGGGATCCCATCCCATCCCATTGTAGCCCATCCCAACCCTTCCCACCCCATCCCGTCCCATCCCGTCCCATCACATCCCATCCCTGATATCCCATCCCAGGGATCCCATCCCATCCCAGGGTTCCCATCCCAGGGATCCCATCTCATCCCAGGGATCCAATCCCAGAGATCCTATCCCAACCCATCCCATCCCATGGATCCCATCCCATCCCGTCCCATATCATCCCAGGGATCGCATCCCATCCCAACCAATCCCATCCCACCCCATCCCATCCCATTCCATCCCATCCCATCCCATCCCATCCCATCCCATCCCATCCCATCCCATCCCATCCCATGCCATCCCAGGGATCCCATCCCATCCCAGGGATCCCATCCCCTCCCTTCCCATCCCATCCCATCCCTTCCCATCCCATCCCATCCCATCCCATTCCATCCCATCCCATCTCATCCCAGGGATCCCATCACAGGGATCCCATCCCAGGGATCCCATCCCATCCCATTCCATCCCCGGGATCCCATCCCAGGGATTCCATCCCATCCCAGGGATCCCATCCCATCCCAGGGATAACATCCCAGGGATCCCATCCCATCCCAGGGATCCCATCCCATTCCATCCCATCCCATCCCATCTCATCCCAGGGATCACATCCCGTCCCAGGGATCCCATGTCAGAGATCCCATCCCATCTCACGGATGCCATCCCAGGGATTCGATTCCAATACAGGAATCCCATACTATCCCAGTGATCCCATTCCAGGGATCCCATCCCATCCCATCCCAGGAATCCCATCCCATCCCATCCCATCCCATCCCATCCCATCCCATCCCATCCCATCCCATCCCATTCCAGGGATCCCATCCCATCCCAGTGAACACATCCCATCTCAGGGATCCCATCCCATCCCACGGATCCCATCCCATCCCATCCCAGGGAGCCCATCCGATCCCATCCCAGGGATCCCATCCCATCCCAACCAATCCCATCCCACCCCATCCCATCCCATCCCATCCCATCCCATCCCATCCCATCCCATCCCATCCCATCCCATCCCATCCCATCCCTTCCCATCCCATCCCATCCCATCCCATCCCATCCCATCCCATCACATCCCATCCCATCCCATCCCATCCCATCCCATCCCATCCCATCCCATCCCATCCCATCCCATCCCATCCCATCCCATTGTAGCCCATCCCATCCCTTCCCACCCCATCCCATCCCGTCCCATCACATCCCATCCCAGATATCCCATCCCAGGGATCCCATCCCATCCCAGGGATCCCATCCCATCCAATCCCATCCCATCCCATCCCATGCCAACCCATCCCATCCTATCCCATTCCCATCCCATCCCAGGGATCCCATCCCAGCCCATCTCATCCCAGGGATCCCATCCCATACAAACCCATCCCATCCCATCCCATCCCAGGCATCCCATCCCAGGGATCCTATCCCATCCCAGGGATCCCATCCCAGGGATCTCATACCATCCCAGGGATCCCATCCCATCCCAGGGATCCAATCCCATCCCAGGGATCCCATCCCATCCCAGCTATCCCATCCCAGAGATTCCATCTCATCCCAGGGATCCCATTTCATCCCATCCCATCCCATGGATGCAATCCCATCCCAACCCATCCCATCCCATGGATCCCATCCCATCCCAGTGATCCCATCCCATCCCATCCCATCCCAGGGTTCGCATCCCATCCCATCCCTTCCCATCCCATCCGATCCCATCCCATGCCATCCCAGGGATCCCATCCCATCCCAGGCATCCCATCCCATCCCATCCCATCCCATCCCATCCCATCCTATCCCATCCTAGGAATCACACACCAGGGATCCCATCCCATCCCAGTGATCCAATCCCAGCGATCCTATCCCATCCCAGGGATCCCATCCCATCCCATCCCTGGGATCCCATCCAATAGAACGCATCCCATCCCATCCCATTCCATCCCATCCCTTCCCACCCCAGGGATCCCATCCCAGCCCATCTCATCTCAGGGATCCCATGCCATGCCATCCCATCCCATCCCAGGGATCCCATCCCATCCAAACCCATCCCATCCCAGGGATCCCATCCCAGGGATCCTATCCCATCCCAGGGATCCCATCCCAGGGATCTCATCCCATCCCAGCGATCCCATCCCATCCCAGGGATCGAATCCCATCCCAGCTATCCCATCCCAGGGATTCCACCCCATCCCAGGGATCCCATCCCATCTCTTCCCATCACAAGTATCCGATCCCATCCCCTCCCATCCAAGGGAACCCATCCATTCCCAACCCAGGAATCCCATCCCTTCCCTTGCCATGGATCCCATCCCATTCCAGGGATCCCATCCCATCCCAGGCATCCAATCCCAGTGATCCCAACCCATACCAGAGATTCCATCCCATCCCAGGGATCCCATCCCATCCCATCCCAGAAATCCCATCCCATCCCAGGGATCCCATACCATCCCATCCCAGGGATCCCATCCCATCCCAGGGATCCCATCCCATCCCATCCCAGGGATCCCATCCCAATCCAGGGATCCCATCCCATCCCATCCCAGGGATCCCATCCCATCCCAGGGATCCCATCCCATCCTATCCCATTCCATCCCATCCCATCCCATCCCAGGGATCCCAACCCATCCCAGGGATCCCAACCCATCCCAGGGATCCCATCCCATCCCAGCTATCCCATCCCAGGGATTCCATCCCATCCCGGGGATCCCATTTCATCTGTTCCCATCCCAGGGATCCCATCCCATCCCATCCCAGGGATCCCATCCCATCTCAACCCATCCCATCCCATCCCATTCCAGGGATACCACCCCATCCCAGCTATCCCATCCCAGGGATTCCATCCCATCCCAGGGATCCCATTTCATCTGTTCCCATCCCTGGGATCCCATCCCATCCCATCCCATCCCATCCCATCCCATCCCATGGATCCAATCCCATCCCAACCCATCCCATCCCATGGATCCCATCCCATCCCAGGGATCCCATCCCATCCCATCCCAGGGATCGCATCCCATCCCATCCAATCCCATCCCACCCCATCCCATCCCATTCCATCCCATCCTATCCCATCCGATCCCATCCCATCCCATCCCATCCCATCCCAGGGATCCCAACCCATCCCAGGGATCCCATCCCATCCCAGGGATCCCGTCCAATCCCAGGGATCCCATCCCATCCCATCCCATCCCATCCCATCCCATCCCATCCCAGAGATCCCAACCCATACCAGGGATCCCATCCCATCCCAGGGATCCCATCCCATCCCAGCTATCCCATCCCAGGGATTCCATCCCATCCCGGGGATCCCATTTCATCTGTTCCCATCCCAGGGATCCCATCCCATCCCATCCCAGGGATCCCATCCCATCCATTCCCAGCCCATCCCATCCCATCTGTTCCCATCCCAGGGATCGCATCCCATCCCATCCAATCCCATCCCACTCCATCCCATCCCATTCCATCCCATCCGATCCCATCCGATCCCATCCCATGCCGTCCCAGGGATCCCATCCCATCCCAGGGATCCCATCCCATCCCTTCCCAGCCCATCCCATCCCTTCCCATCCCATCCCATCCCATCCCATCCCATCCCATCCCATCCCATCCCATCCCATCCCAGGGATTCCATCTCATCCCAGGGATCCCATTTCATCTGTTCCCATCCCAGGGATCCCATCCCATCCCAGGGATCCCATCCCATCCCAGCCATCCCATCCCAGGGATTCCATCCCATCCCAGGGATCCCATTTCATCTGTTCCCATCCCTGGGATCCCATCCCATCACATCCAATGGATCCAATCCCATCCCAACCGATCCCATCCCATGGATCCCATCCCATCCCAGGGATCCCATCCCATCCCATCCCATCCCAGGGATCGCATCCCATCCCATCCGATCCCATCCCATGCCATCCCAGGGAACCCATCCCGTCCCAGGGATCCCATCCCATCCCATCCGATCCCATCCTAGGAATCCCACACCAGGGATCCCATCCCATCCCAGTGATGCAATCCCAGTGATCCTATCCCATCCCAGGGATCCCATCCCATCCCAGGGATCCCATCCCAGCCCATCTCATACCAGGGAATCCATGCCATGCCATCCCAGGGATTCGATCCCATCGCAGCAATCCCATACTATCCCAGGGATCCCATTCCAGGGATCCCATCCCATCCCATCCCAGGAATCCCATCCCATCCCATTCCAGGGATCCCATCCCATGCCAGTGAACACATCCCATCCCAGGGATCCCATCCCATCCCAGGGATCCCATCCCAGGGATCCCATCCCATCCCAGGGATCCCATCCGTTCCCATCCCAGGGATCCCATCCCATCCCAACCAATCCCACCCCATCCCATCCCATTCCATCCCATCCCATCCCTTCCCATCCCATCCCATCCCTTCCAATCCCATCCCATCCCATCCCATCCCATCCCATCCCATCCCATTCCAACCCCGGGATCCCATCCCAGGGATTCCATCCCATCCCAGGGATCCCGTCCCATACGAGGGATCACATTCCAGGGATCCCATCGCTAGGATCCCATCCCATCTCATCCCAGGGATCCCATAAGATCCCATCCAACGGTTCCCAACCCATCCCAACCCAACCCATCCCATGGATCCCATCCGAGGGATCCCATCCCAGGGATCCCATCCCATCCCAGGGATGCCATCCCATCCCATCCCATCCCATCCCATCGCATCCCATCCCATCCCATCCTATCCCATCCCTTCCCATCCCATCCCATCCCAGGGATCCCATCCCATCCCAGGGATAACATCCCACCCCATCCCATCCCATCCCAGGGATCCCATTCCATCCCATCCCATCTCATCCCAGGGATCACATCCCACCCAGGGATCCTATGTCAGAGATCCCATCCCATCTCACGGGTGCCATCCCAGGGATTCGATCCCAACGCAGGAATCCCATACTATCCCAGGGATCCCATTCCAGGGATCCCATCCCATCCCATCTCAGGAATCCCATCCCATCCCATCCCATCCCAGGGATCCCTTCCCATCCCATCCCGTCCCATCCCATCCCATCCCATCCCATTCCAGGGATCCCATCCCATCCCAGTGAACACATCCCATCCCAGGGATCCCATCCCATCCCAGGGATCCCATCCCATCCCATCCAATCCCATCCTAAGCCATCCCAGGGATCCCATCCCAAGGATCCCATCCCATCCCATCCCATCCCAGGGATCCCATCCGATCCCATCCAAGGGATCCCATCCAATCCCATCGCATCCCATCCCATCCCAGGGATCCCATCCCATCCCATCCAATCCCATCCGATCCCATCCCAGGTATCCCATCCCAGGGATCCCATCCCATCCCACCCATTCCCATCCCAGGAATCCCATCCCATCACATCCCACGGATCCCATAACATCCCAGGGATCCCATCCCATCCCATTGTAGCCCATCCCAACCCTTCCCACCCCATCCCATCCCATCCCGTCCCATCACATCCCATCCCAGATATCCCATCCCAGGGATCCCATCCCATCCCAGGGATCCCATCCCAGGGATCCCATCTCATCCCAGGGATCCAATCCCAGAGATCCTATCCCAACCCATCCCATCCCATGGATCTCATCCCATCCCACCCATTCCCATCCCAGGAATCCCATCCCATCACATCCCACGGATCCCATAACATCCCAGGGATCCCATCCCATCCCATTGTAGCCCATCCCAACCCTTCCCACCCCATCCCATCCCATCCCGTCCCATCACATCCCATCCCAGATATCCCATCCCAGGGATCCCATCCCATCCCAGGGATCCCATCCCAGGGATCCCATCTCATCCCAGGGATCCAATCCCAGAGATCCTATCCCAACCCATCCCATCCCATGGATCTCATCCCATCCCATCGCATATCATCCCAGGGATCGCATCCCATCCCAACCAATCCCATCCCACCCCATCCCATCCCATCCCATCCGATCCCATCCCATGCCATCCCAGGGCTCCCATCCCATCCCAGGGATCCCATCCCCTCCCTTCCCATCCCATCCCTTCCCATCCCATCCCATCCCATCCCATCCCATTCCATCCCATCCCATCTCATCCCAGGGATCCCATCACAGGGATCCCATCCCAGGGATCCCATGCCATCCCATTCCATCCCCGGGATCCCATCCCAGGGATTCCATCCCATCCCAGGGATCCCATCCCATCCCAGGGATAACATCCCAGGGATCCCATCCCATCCCAGGGATCCCATCCCATCCCAGGGATCCCATCCCATTCCATCCCATCCCATCCCATCCCAGGGATCCCATCCCATCCCAGGGATCCCATCCCATCCCATCCCATCCCATCCCAGGGATCCCAACCCATCCCAGGGATCCCATCCCATCCCAGGGATTCCATGCCATCCCAGCTATCCCATCCCAGGGATTCCATCCCATCCCGGGGATCCCATTTCATCTGTTCCCATCCCAGGGATCCCATCCCATCCCATCCCAGGGATCCCATCCCATCTCAACCCATCCCATCCCATCCCATTCCAGGGATACCACCCCATCCCAGCTATCCCATCCCAGGGATTCCATCCCATCCCAGGGATCCCATTTCATCTGTTCCCATCCCTGGGATCCCATCCCATCCCATCCCATCCCATGGATCCAATCCCATCCCAACCCATCCCATCCCATGGATCCCATCCCATCCCAGGGATCCCATCCCATCCCATCCCAGGGATCCCATCCCATCCCATCCAATCCCATCCCACCCCATCCCATCCCATTCCATCCCATCCTATCCCATCCCATCCCATCCCATCCCATCCCAGGGATCCCAACCCATCCCAGGGATCCCATCCCATCCCAGGGATCCCATCCAATCCCAGGGATCCCATCTCATCCCATCCCATCCTATCCCATCCCATCCCATCCCAGAGATCCCAACCCATACCAGGGATCCCATCCCATCCCTTCCCATCCCAGAGATCCCAACCCATACCAGGGATCCCATCCCATCCCAGGGATCCCATCCCATCCCAGCTATCCCATTCCAGGGATCCCATCCCATCCCAGTGAACACATCCCATCCCAGGGATCCCATCCCATCCCAGGGATCCCATCCCATCCCATCCCAGGGAGCCCATCCGATCCCATCCCAGGGATCCCATCCCATCCCAACCAATCCCATCCCACCCCATCCCATCCCATTCCATCCCATCCCATCCCATCCAATCCCATCCCATGCCATCCCAGGGATCCCATCCCATCCCATCCCAGGAATGCCATCCCATCCCATCCCATCCCATCCCATCGCATCCCATGCCATCCTATCCCATCCCTTCCCATCCCATCCAATCCCAGGGATCCCATCCCATCCCAGGGATAAGATCCCAGGGATCCCATCCCATCCCAGGGATAACATCCCAGGGATCCCATCACATCCCAGGGATCCCATCCCATTCCATCCCATCCCATCTCATCCCAGGGATCACATCCCATCCCAGGGATCCCATGTCAGAGATCCCATCCCATCTCAAGGATGCCATCCCAGGGATTCGATCCCATCGCAGCAATCCCATACTATCCCAGGGATCCCATTCCAGGGATCCCATCCCATCCCAGGAATCCCATCCCATCCCATTCCAGGGATCCCATCGCATGCCAGTGAACACATCCCATCCCAGGGATCCCATCCCATCCCAGGGATCCCATCCCAGGGATCCCATCCCATCCCAACCAATCCCACCCCATCCCATCCCTTCCCATCCCATCCGATCCCTTCCAATCCCATCCCATCCCATCCCATCCCATCCCATCCCATTCCAACACCGGGATCCCATCCCAGGGATTCCATCCCATCCCAGGGATCCCATCCCATACGAGGGATCACATTCCAGGGATCCCATCGCTAGGATCCCATCCCATCTCATCCCAGGGATCCCATAAGATCCCATCCAACGGTTCCCAACCCATCCCAACCCAACCCATCCCATGGATCCCATCCGAGGGATCCCATCCCAGGGATCCCATCCCATCCCAGGGATGCCATCCCATCCCATCCCATCCCATCCCATCCCATCCCATCGCATCCCATCCCATCCCATCCTATCCCATCCCTTCCCATCCCATCCCATCCCAGGGATCCCATCCCATCCCAGGGATCACATCCCACCCAGGGATCCTATGTCAGAGATCCCATCCCATCTCACGGGTGCCATCCCAGGGATTCGATCCCAACGCAGGAATCCCATACTATCCCAGGGATCCCATTCCAGGGATCCCATCCCATCCCATCTCAGGAATCCCATCCCATCCCATCCCAGGGATCCCTTCCCATCCCATCCCGTCCCATCCCATCCCATCCCATCCCATTCCAGGGATCCCATCCCATCCCAGTGAACACATCCCATCCCAGGGATCCCATCCCATCCCAGGGATCCCATCCCATCCCATCCAATCCCATCCTAAGCCATCCCAGGGATCCCATCCCAAGGATCCCATCCCATCCCATCCCATCCCAGGGATCCCATCCGATCCCATCCAAGGGATCCCATCCAATCCCATCGCATCCCATCCCATCCCAGGGATCCCATCCCATCCCATCCAATCCCATCCGATCCCATCCCAGGTATCCCATCCCAGGGATCCCATCCCATCCCATCCCATCCCATCCCCATCCCAGGAATCCCATCCCATCACATCCCACGGATCCCATAACATCCCAGGGATCCCATCCCATCCCATTGTAGCCCATCCCAACCCTTCCCACCCCATCCCATCCCATCCCGTCCCATCACATCCCATCCCATCCCAGATATCCCATCCCAGGGATCCCATCCCATCCCAGGGATCCCATCCCAGGGATCCCATCTCATCCCAGGTATCCAATCCCAGAGATCCTATCCCAACCCATCCCATCCCATGGATCCCATCCCATCCCATCCCATATCATCCCAGGGATCGCATCCCATCCCAACCAATCCCATCCCAACCAATCCCATCCCACCCCATCCCATCCCATCCCATCCGATCCCATCCCATGCCATCCCAGGGATCCCATCCCATCCCAGGGATCCCATCCCCTCCCTTCCCATCCCATCCCTTCCCATCCCATCCCATCCCATCCCATCCCATCCCATCCCATGCCATTCCATCCCATCCCATCTCATCCCAGGGATCCCATCACAGGGATCCCATCCCAGGGATCCCATCCCATCCCATTCCATCCCCGGGATCCCATCCCAGGGATCCCATCCCATCCCAGGGATCCCATCCCATTCCATCCCATCCCATCCCATCCCAGGGATCCCATCCCATCCCAGGGATCCCATCCCATCCTATCCCATCCCATCCCATCCCATCCCATCCCATCCCATCCCAGGGATCCCAACCCATCCCAGGGATCCCATCCCATCCCAGGGATTCCATCCCATCCCAGCTATCCCATCCCATCGATCCCATCCCATCCCGGGGATCCCATTTCATCTGTTCCCATCCCAGGGATCCCATCCCATCCCATCCCAGGGATCCCATCCCATCTCAACCCATCCCATCCCATCCCATTCCAGGGATACCACCCCATCCCAGCTATCCCATCCCAGGGATTCCATCCCATCCCAGGGATCCCATTTCATCTGTTCCCATCCCTGGGATCCCATCCCATCCCATCCCATCCCATCCCATCCCATGGATCCAATCCCATCCCAACCCATCCCATCCCATGGATCCCATCCCATCCCAGGGATCCCATCCCATCCCATCCCAGGGATCGCATCCCATCCCATTCCATCCCATCCCACCCCATCCCATCCCATTCCATCCCATCCTATCCCATCCCATCCCATCCCATCCCATCCCATCCCATCCCATCCCATCCCATCCCAGGGATCCCAACCCATCCCAGGGATCCCATCCCATCCCAGGGATCCCATCCAATCCCAGGGATCCCATCTCATCCCATCCCATCCTATCCCATCCCATCCCATCCCAGAGATCCCAACCCATACCAGGGATCCCATCCCATCCCATCCCTTCCCATCCCAGAGATCCCAACCCATACCAGGGATCCCATCCCATCCCAGGGATCCCATCCCATCCCAGCTATCCCATCCCAGGGATTCCATCCCATCCCGGGGATCCCATTTCTTCTGTTCCCATCCCAGGGATCCCATCCCATCCCATCCCAGGGATCCCATCCCATCCATTCCCAGCCCATCCCATCCCATCTGTTCCCATCCCAGGGATCGCATCCCATCCCATCCAATCCCATCCCACTCCATCCCATCCCATTCCATCCCATCCGATCCCATCCGATCCCATCCCATGCCGTCCCAGGGATCCCATCCCATCCCAGGGATCCCATCCCATCCCTTCCCAGCCCATCCCATCCCTTCCCAGCCCATCCCATCCCATCCCATCCCATCCCATCCAATCCCATCCCATCCCATCCCATCCCATCCCAGGGATTCCATCTCATCCCAGGGATCCCATTTCATCTGTTCCCATCCCAGGGATCCCATCCCATCCCATCCGAGGGATCCCATCCCATTCCAACCCATCCCATCCCATCCCAGGGATCCCATCCCATCCCAGCCATCCCATCCCAGGGATTCCATCCCATCCCAGGGATCCCATTTCATCTGTTCCCATCCCTGGGATCCCATCCCATCACATCCCATGGATCCAATCCCATCCCAACCGATCCCATCCCATGGATCCCATCCCATCCCAGGGATCCCATCCCATCCCATCCCATCCCAGGGATCGCATCCCATCCCATCCCATCCGATCCCATCCCATGCCATCCCAGGGAACCCATCCCATCCCAGGGATCCCATCCCATCCGATCCCATCCCATGCCATCCCATCCTAGAAATCCCACACCAGGGATCCCATCCCATCCCAGTGATGCAATCCCAGCGATCCTATCCCATCCCAGGGATCCCATCCCATCCCAGGGATCCCATCCCAGCCCATCTCATACCAGGGAATCCATGCCATGCCATCCCAGGGATTCGATCCCATCGCAGCAATCCCATACTATCCCAGGGATCCCATTCCAGGGATCCCATCCCATCCCATCCCAGGAATCCCATCCCATCCCATTCCAGGGATCCCATCCCATCCCAGGGATCCCATCCCATCCCATCCCATCCCATCCCATCCCATCCCATCCCAGGGATCCCAACCCATCCCAGGGATCCCATCCCATCCCAGGGATTCCATGCCATCCCAGCTATCCCATCCCAGGGATTCCATCCCATCCCGGGGATCCCATTTCATCTGTTCCCATCCCAGGGATCCCATCCCATCCCATCCCAGGGATCCCATCCCATCTCAACCCATCCCATCCCATCCCATTCCAGGGATACCACCCCATCCCAGCTATCCCATCCCAGGGATTCCATCCCATCCCAGGGATCCCATTTCATCTGTTCCCATCCCTGGGATCCCATCCCATCCCATCCCATCCCATGGATCCAATCCCATCCCAACCCATCCCATCCCATGGATCCCATCCCATCCCAGGGATCCCATCCCATCCCATCCCAGGGATCCCATCCCATCCCATCCAATCCCATCCCACCCCATCCCATCCCATTCCATCCCATCATATCCCATCCCATCCCATCCCATCCCATCCCATCCCATCCCATCCCAGGGATCCCAACCCATCCCAGGGATCCCATCCCATCCCAGGGATCCCATCCAATCCCAGGGATCCCATCTCATCCCATCCCATCCTATCCCATCCCATCCCATCCCAGAGATCCCAACCCATACCAGGGATCCCATCCCATCCCTTCCCATCCCAGAGATCCCAACCCATACCAGGGATCCCATCCCATCCCAGGGATCCCATCCCATCCCAGCTATCCCATTCCAGGGATCCCATCCCATCCCAGTGAACACATCCCATCCCAGGGATCCCATCCCATCCCAGGGATCCCATCCCATCCCATCCCAGGGAGCCCATCCGATCCCATCCCAGGGATCCCATCCCATCCCAACCAATCCCATCCCACCCCATCCCATCCCATTCCATCCCATCCCATCCCATCCAATCCCATCCCATGCCATCCCAGGGATCCCATCCCATCCCATCCCAGGAATGCCATCCCATCCCATCCCATCCCATCGCATCCCATGCCATCCTATCCCATCCCTTCCCATCCCATCCAATCCCAGGGATCCCATCCCATCCCAGGGATAAGATCCCAGGGATCCCATCCCATCCCAGGGATAACATCCCAGGGATCCCATCACATCCCAGGGATCCCATCCCATTCCATCCCATCCCATCTCATCCCAGGGATCACATCCCATCCCAGGGATCCCATGTCAGAGATCCCATCCCATCTCAAGGATGCCATCCCAGGGATTCGATCCCATCGCAGCAATCCCATACTATCCCAGGGATCCCATTCCAGGGATCCCATCCCATCCCAGGAATCCCATCCCATCCCATTCCAGGGATCCCATCGCATGCCAGTGAACACATCCCATCCCAGGGATCCCATCCCATCCCAGGGATCCCATCCCAGGGATCCCATCCCATCCCAACCAATCCCACCCCATCCCATCCCTTCCCATCCCATCCGATCCCTTCCAATCCCATCCCATCCCATCCCATCCCATCCCATCCCATTCCAACCCCGGGATCCCATCCCAGGGATTCCATCCCATCCCAGGGATCCCATCCCATACGAGGGATCACATTCCAGGGATCCCATCGCTAGGATCCCATCCCATCTCATCCCAGGGATCCCATAAGATCCCATCCAACGGTTCCCAACCCATCCCAACCCAACCCATCCCATGGATCCCATCCGAGGGATCCCATCCCAGGGATCCCATCCCATCCCAGGGATGCCATCCCATCCCATCCCATCCCATCCCATCCCATCCCATCCCATCGCATCCCATCCCATCCCATCCTATCCCATCCCTTCCCATCCCATCCCATCCCAGGGATCCCATCCCATCCCAGGGATCACATCCCACCCAGGGATCCTATGTCAGAGATCCCATCCCATCTCACGGGTGCCATCCCAGGGATTCGATCCCAACGCAGGAATCCCATACTATCCCAGGGATCCCATTCCAGGGATCCCATCCCATCCCATCTCAGGAATCCCATCCCATCCCATCCCAGGGATCCCTTCCCATCCCATCCCGTCCCATCCCATCCCATCCCATCCCATTCCAGGGATCCCATCCCATCCCAGTGAACACATCCCATCCCAGGGATCCCATCCCATCCCAGGGATCCCATCCCATCCCATCCAATCCCATCCTAAGCCATCCCAGGGATCCCATCCCAAGGATCCCATCCCATCCCATCCCATCCCAGGGATCCCATCCGATCCCATCCAAGGGATCCCATCCAATCCCATCGCATCCCATCCCATCCCAGGGATCCCATCCCATCCCATCCAATCCCATCCGATCCCATCCCAGGTATCCCATCCCAGGGATCCCATCCCATCCCATCCCATCCCATCCCATCCCACCCATTCCCATCCCAGGAATCCCATCCCATCACATCCCACGGATCCCATAACATCCCAGGGATCCCATCCCATCCCATTGTAGCCCATCCCAACCCTTCCCACCCCATCCCATCCCATCCCGTCCCATCACATCCCATCCCATCCCAGATATCCCATCCCAGGGATCCCATCCCATCCCAGGGATCCCATCCCAGGGATCCCATCTCATCCCAGGGATCCAATCCCAGAGATCCTATCCCAACCCATCCCATCCCATGGATCCCATCCCATCCCATCCCATATCATCCCAGGGATCGCATCCCATCCCAACCAATCCCATCCCAACCAATCCCATCCCACCCCATCCCATCCCATCCCATCCGATCCCATCCCATGCCATCCCAGGGATCCCATCCCATCCCAGGGATCCCATCCCCTCCCTTCCCATCCCATCCCTTCCCATCCCATCCCATCCCATCCCATGCCATTCCATCCCATCCCATCTCATCCCAGGGATCCCATCACAGGGATCCCATCCCAGGGATCCCATCCCATCCCATTCCATCCCCGGGATCCCATCCCAGGGATCCCATCCCATCCCAGGGATCCCATCCCATTCCATCCCATCCCATCCCATCCCAGGGATCCCATCCCATCCCAGGGATCCCATCCCATCCTATCCCATCCCATCCCATCCCATCCCATCCCAGGGATCCCAACCCATCCCAGGGATCCCATCCCATCCCAGGGATTCCATCCCATCCCAGCTATCCCATCCCATCGATCCCATCCCATCCCGGGGATCCCATTTCATCTGTTCCCATCCCAGGGATCCCATCCCATCCCATCCCAGGGATCCCATCCCATCTCAACCCATCCCATCCCATCCCATTCCAGGGATACCACCCCATCCCAGCTATCCCATCCCAGGGATTCCATCCCATCCCAGGGATCCCATTTCATCTGTTCCCATCCCTGGGATCCCATCCCATCCCATCCCATCCCATCCCATCCCATGGATCCAATCCCATCCCAACCCATCCCATCCCATGGATCCCATCCCATCCCAGGGATCCCATCCCATCCCATCCCAGGGATCGCATCCCATCCCATCCAATCCCATCCCACCCCATCCCATCCCATTCCATCCCATCCTATCCCATCCCATCCCATCCCATCCCATCCCATCCCATCCCATCCCATCCCATCCCATCCCATCCCAGGGATCCCAACCCATCCCAGGGATCCCATCCCATCCCAGGGATCCCATCCAATCCCAGGGATCCCATCTCATCCCATCCCATCCTATCCCATCCCATCCCATCCCAGAGATCCCAACCCATACCAGGGATCCCATCCCATCCCATCCCTTCCCATCCCAGAGATCCCAACCCATACCAGGGATCCCATCCCATCCCAGGGATCCCATCCCATCCCAGCTATCCCATCCCAGGGATTCCATCCCATCCCGGGGATCCCATTTCTTCTGTTCCCATCCCAGGGATCCCATCCCATCCCATCCCAGGGATCCCATCCCATCCATTCCCAGCCCATCCCATCCCATCTGTTCCCATCCCAGGGATCGCATCCCATCCCATCCAATCCCATCCCACTCCATCCCATCCCATTCCATCCCATCCGATCCCATCCCATGCCGTCCCAGGGATCCCATCCCATCCCAGGGATCCCATCCCATCCCTTCCCAGCCCATCCCCTCCCTTCCCAGCCCATCCCATCCCATCCCATCCCATCCCATCCAATCCCATCCCATCCCATCCCATCCCATCCCATCCCATCCCAGGGATTCCATCTCATCCCAGGGATCCCATTTCATCTGTTCCCATCCCAGGGATCCCATCCCATCCCATCCGAGGGATCCCATCCCATTCCAACCCATCCCATCCCATCCCAGGGATCCCATCCCATCCCAGCCATCCCATCCCAGGGATTCCATCCCATCCCAGGGATCCCATTTCATCTGTTCCCATCCCTGGGATCCCATCCCATCACATCCCATGGATCCAATCCCATCCCAACCGATCCCATCCCATGGATCCCATCCCATCCCAGGGATCCCATCCCATCCCATCCCATCCCATCCCAGGGATCGCATCCCATCCCATCCCATCCGATCCCATCCCATGCCATCCCAGGGAACCCATCCCATCCCAGGGATCCCATCCCATCCGATCCCATCCCATGCCATCCCATCCTAGAAATCCCACACCAGGGATCCCATCCCATCCCAGTGATGCAATCCCAGCGATCCTATCCCATCCCAGGGATCCCATCCCATCCCAGGGATCCCATCCCAGCCCATCTCATACCAGGGAATCCATGCCATGCCATCCCAGGGATTCGATCCCATCGCAGCAATCCCATACTATCCCAGGGATCCCATTCCAGGGATCCCATCCCATCCCATCCCAGGAATCCCATCCCATCCCATTCCAGGGATCCCATCCCATGCCAGTGAACACATCCCATCCCAGGGATCCCATCCCATCCCAGGGATCCCATCCCAGGGATCCCATCCCATCCCAGGGATCCCATCCGTTCCCATCCCAGGGATCCCATCCCATCCCTTCCCATCCCAACCCATCCCATCCCATTCCATCCCATCCCATCCCATCCCATCCCATCCCATCCCATCCCATCCCATCCCATCCCATCCCATTCCATCCCCGGGATCCCATCCCAGGGATTCCATCCCATCCCAGGGATCCCATCCCATACGAGGGATCACATTCCAGGGATCCCATCGCTAGGATCCCATCTCATCCCATCCCAGGGATCCAATCCCATCCCATCTCATCCCAGGGATCCCATAAGATCCCATCCAACGGTTCCCAACCCATCACAACCCATCCCATCCCATTGATCCCATCCGAGGGATCCCATCCCAGGGATCCCATCCCATCCCAGGGATCCCATTCCGTACCACCCCAGGGATCCCATTCCATCCCAACCTATCCCATCGATCCCATCCCATCCCAACCCATTGTAGCCAATCCCATCCCACCCCATCCCATCCCATCCCATCCCATCCCATCCCATCCCAGGGACACCATGCCAGGGATCCCATCCCATCCCAGGGATCCCATCCCCTCCCTTGCCATCCCATCCCATCCGATCCCTTCCCATCCCAACCCATCCCATCCCATCCCAACCCATTGTAGCCAATCCCATCCCACCCCATCCCATCCCATCCCATCCCATCCCATCCCATCCCATCCCATCCCCGTGACACCATGCCAGGGATCCCATCCCATCCCAGGGATCCCATCCCCTCCCTTGCCATCCCATCCCATCCTATCCCTTCCCATCCCAACCCATCCCATCCCATCCCATCCCATCCCATCCGATCCCATCCCATGCCATCCCAGGGATCCCATCACATCCCAGGGATCCCATCCCCTCCCTTCCCATCCCATCCCATCCCTTCCCATCCCATCCCATCCCATCCCATCCCATCCCATCCCATCCCATCCCATCCCATCCCATCCCATCCCATCCCATCCCATCCCATCCCATATCATCCCAGGGATCGCATCCCATCCCAACCAATCCCATCCCAGGGATCCCATCCCATCCCAGTGAACACATCCCATCCCAGGGATCCCATCCCATCCCAGGGATCCCATCCCATCCCATCCCAGGGAGCCCATCCGATCCCATCCCAGGGATCCCATCCCATCCCAACCAATCCCATCCCACCCCATCCCATCCCATTCCATCCCATCCCATCCCATCCAATCCCATCCCATGCCATCCCAGGGATCCCATCCCATCCCATCCCCGGGATCCCATCCCAGGGATCCCATCCCATCCCATTGTAGCCCATCCCAACCCTTCCCACCCCATCCCATCCCATCCCGTCCCATCACATCCCATCCCAGATATCCCATCCCAGGGATCCCATCCCATCCCAGGGATCCCATCCCAGGGATCCCATCTCATCCCAGGGATCCAATCGCAGAGATCCTATCCCAACCCATCCCATCCCATGGATCTCATCCCATCCCATCCCATATCATCCCAGGGATCGCATCCCATCCCAACCAATCCCATCCCACCCCATCCCATCCCATTCCATCCCATCCCATCCCATCCCATGCCATCCCAGGGATCCCATCCCATCCCAGGGATCCCATCCCCTCCCTTCCCATCCCATCCCTTCCCATCCCATCCCATCCCATCCCATCCCATCCCATTCCATCCCATCCCATCTCATCCCAGGGATCCCATCACAGGGATCCCATCCCAGGGATCCCATGCCATCCCATTCCATCCCCGGGATCCCATCCCAGGGATTCCATCCCATCCCAGGGATCCCATCCCATCCCAGGGATAACATCCCAGGGATCCCATCCCATCCCACGGATCCCATCCCATCCCAGGGATCCCATCCCATTCCATCCCATCCCATCCCATCCCAGGGATCCCATCCCATCCCAGGGATCCCATCCCATCCCATCCCATCCCATCCCATCCCAGGGATCCCAACCCATCCCAGGGATCCCATCCCATCCCAGGGATTCCATCCCATCCCAGCTATCCCATCCCAGGGATTCCATCCCATCCCGGGGATCCCATTTCATCTGTTCCCATCCCAGGGATCCCATCCCATACGAGGGATCACATTCCAGGGATCCCATCGCTAGGATCCCATCTCATCCCATCCCAGGGATCCAATCCCATCCCATCTCATCCCAGGGATCCCATAAGATCCCATCCAACGGTTCCCAACCCATCACAACCCATCCCATCCCATTGATCCCATCCGAGGGATCCCATCCCAGGGATCCCATCCCATCCCAGGGATCCCATTCCGTACCACCCCAGGGATCCCATTCCATCCCAACCTATCCCATCGATCCCATCCCATCCCAACCCATTGAAGCCAATCCCATCCCACCCCATCCCATCCCATCCCATCCCATCCCATCCCAGGGACACCATGCCAGGGATCCCATCCCATCCCAGGGATCCCATCCCCTCCCTTGCCATCCCATCCCATCCGATCCCTTCCCATCCCAACCCATCCCATCCCATCCCATCCCATCCCATCCCATCCGATCCCATCCCATGCCATCCCAGGGATCCCATCACATCCCAGGGATCCCATCCCCTCCCTTCCCATCCCATCCCATCCCTTCCCATCCCATCCCATCCCATCCCATCCCATCCCATCCCATCCCATATCATCCCAGGGATCGCATCCCATCCCAACCAATCCCATCCCAGGGATCCCATCCCATCCCAGTGAACACATCCCATCCCAGGGATCCCATCCCATCCCAGGGATCCCATCCCATCCCATCCCAGGGAGCCCATCCGATCCCATCCCAGGGATCCCATCCCATCCCAACCAATCCCATCCCACCCCATCCCATCCCATTCCATCCCATCCCATCCCATCCAATCCCATCCCATGCCATCCCAGGGATCCCATCCCATCCCATCCCCGGGATCCCATCCCAGGGATCCCATCCCATCCCATTGTAGCCCATCCCAACCCTTCCCACCCCATCCCATCCCATCCCGTCCCATCACATCCCATCCCAGATATCCCATCCCAGGGATCCCATCCCATCCCAGGGATCCCATCCCAGGGATCCCATCTCATCCCAGGGATCCAATCGCAGAGATCCTATCCCAACCCATCCCATCCCATGGATCTCATCCCATCCCATCCCATATCATCCCAGGGATCGCATCCCATCCCAACCAATCCCATCCCACCCCATCCCATCCCATCCCATCCCATCCCATCCCATCCCATGCCATCCCAGGGATCCCATCCCATCCCAGGGATCCCATCCCCTCCCTTCCCATCCCATCCCTTCCCATCCCATCCCATCCCATCCCATCCCATTCCATCCCATCCCATCTCATCCCAGGGATCCCATCACAGGGATCCCATCCCAGGGATCCCATGCCATCCCATTCCATCCCCGGGATCCCATCCCAGGGATTCCATCCCATCCCAGGGATCCCATCCCATCCCAGGGATAACATCCCAGGGATCCCATCCCATCCCAGGGATCCCATCCCATCCCAGGGATCCCATCCCATTCCATCCCATCCCATCCCATCCCAGGGATCCCATCCCATCCCAGGGATCCCATCCCATCCCATCCCATCCCATCCCATCCCAGGGATCCCAACCCATCCCAGGGATCCCATCCCATCCCAGGGATTCCATCCCATCCCAGCTATCCCATCCCAGGGATTCCATCCCATCCCGGGGATCCCATTTCATCTGTTCCCATCCCAGGGATCCCATCCCATCCCATCCCAGGGATCCCATCCCATCTCAACCCATCCCATCCCATCCCATTCCAGGGATACCACCCCATCCCAGCTATCCCATCCCAGGGATTCCATCCCATCCCAGGGATCCCATTTCATCTGTTCCCATCCCTGGGATCCCATCCCATCCCATCCCATCCCATGGATCCAATCCCATCCCAACCCATCCCATCCCATGGATCCCATCCCATCCCAGGGATCCCATCCCATCCCATTCCCAGGGATCGCATCCCATCCCATCCAATCCCATCCCACCCCATCCCATCCCATTCCATCCCATCCTATCCCATCCCATCCCATCCCATCCCATCCCATCCCATCCCATCCCATCCCAGGGATCCCAACCCATCCCAGGGATCCCATCCCATCCCAGGGATCCCATCCAATCCCAGGGATCCCATCTCATCCCATCCCATCCTATCCCATCCCATCCCAGAGATCCCAACCCATACCAGGGATCCCATCCCATCCCATCCCTTCCCATCCCAGAGATCCCAACCCATACCAGGGATCCCATCCCATCCCAGGGATCCCATCCCATCCCAGCTATCCCATTCCAGGGATCCCATCCCATCCCAGTGAACACATCCCATCCCAGGGATCCCATCCCATCCCAGGGATCCCATCCCATCCCATCCCAGGGAGCCCATCCGATCCCATCCCAGGGATCCCATCCCATCCCAACCAACACATCCCACCCCATCCCATCCCATTCCATCCCATCCCATCCCATCCAATCCCATCCCATGCCATCCCAGGGATCCCATCCCATCCCATCCCAGGAATCCCATCCCATCCCATCCCATCCAATCCCAGGGATCCCATCCCATCCCAGGGATAAGATCCCAGGGATCCCATCCCATCCCAGGGATAACATCCCCGGGATCCCATCACATCCCAGGGATCCCATCCCATTCCATCCCATCCCATCTCATCCCAGGGATCACATCCCATCCCAGGGATCCCACGTCAGAGATCCCATCCCATCTCAAGGATGCCATCCCAGGGATTCGATCCCATCGCAGCAATCCCATACTATCCCAGGGATCCCATTCCAGGGATCCCATCCCATCCCAGGAATCCCATCCCATCCCATTCCAGGGATCCCATCGCATGCCAGTGAACACATCCCATCCCAGGGATCCCATCCCATCCCAGGGATCCCATCCCAGGGATCCCATCCCATCCCAGGGATCCCATCCGTTCCCATCCCAGGGATCCCATCCCATCCCATCCCATCCCAGGGATCGCATCCCATCCCATCCCATCCGATCCCATCCCATGCCATCCCAGGGATCCCATCCCATCCCAGGGATCCCATCCCATCCCAGGGATAACATCCCCGGGATCCCATCACATCCCAGGGATCCCATCCCATTCCATCCCATCCCATCTCATCCCAGGGATCACATCCCATCCCAGGGATCCCATGTCAGAGATCCCATCCCATCTCAAGGATGCCATCCCAGGGATTCGATCCCATCGCAGCAATCCCATACTATCCCAGGGATCCCATTCCAGGGATCCCATCCCATCCCAGGAATCCCATCCCATCCCATTCCAGGGATCCCATCGCATGCCAGTGAACACATCCCATCCCAGGGATCCCATCCCATCCCAGGGATCCCATCCCAGGGATCCCATCCCATCCCAGGGATCCCATCCGTTCCCATCCCAGGGATCCCATCCCATCCCATCCCATCCCAGGGATCGCATCCCATCCCATCCCATCCGATCCCATCCCATGCCATCCCAGGGAACCCATCCCATCCCAGGGATCCCATCCCATCCCATCCGATCCCATCCCATGCCATCCCATCCTAGAAATCCCACACCAGGGATCCCATCCCATCCCAGTGATGCAATCCCAGCGATCCTATCCCATCCCAGGGATCCCATCCCATCCCAGGGATCCCATCCCAGCCCATCTCATACCAGGGAATCCATGCCATGCCATCCCAGGGATTCGATCCCATCGCAGCAATCCCATACTATCCCAGGGATCCCATTCCAGGGATCCCATCCCATCCCATCCCAGGAATCCCATCCCATCCCATTCCAGGGATCCCATCCCATGCCAGTGAACACATCCCATCCCAGGGATCCCATCCCATCCCAGGGATCCCATCCCAGGGATCCCATCCCATCCCAGGGATCCCATCCGTTCCCATCCCAGGGATCCCATCCCATCCCTTCCCATCCCAACCCATCCCATCCCATTCCATCCCATCCCATCCCATCCCATCCCATCCCATCCCATCCCATCCCATCCCATCCCATCCCATCCCATCCCATCCCATCCCATCCCATTCCATCCCCGGGATCCCATCCCAGGGATTCCATCCCATCCCAGGGATCCCATCCCATACGAGGGATCACATTCCAGGGATCCCATCGCTAGGATCCCATCTCATCCCATCCCAGGGATCCAATCCCATCCCATCTCATCCCAGGGATCCCATAAGATCCCATCCAACGGTTCCCAACCCATCCCAACACATCCCATCCCATTGATCCCATCCGAGGGATCCCATCCCAGGGATCCCATCCCATCCCAGGGATCCCATTCCGTACCACCCCAGGGATCCCATTCCATCCCAACCTATCCCATCGATCCCATCCCATCCCAACCCATTGTAGCCAATCCCATCCCACCCCATCCCATCCCATCCCATCCCATCCCATCCCATCCCATCCCATCCCATCCCATCCCATCCCATCCCCGGGACACCATGCCAGGGATCCCATCCCATCCCAGGGATCCCATCCCCTCCCTTGCCATCCCATCCCATCCGATCCCTTCCCATCCCAACCCATCCCATCCCATCCCATCCCATCCCATCCCATCCGATCCCATCCCATGCCATCCCAGGGATCCCATCACATCCCAGGGATCCCATCCCCTCCCTTCCCATCCCATCCCATCCCTTCCCATCCCATCCCATCCCATCCCATCCCATCCCATCCCATCCCATCCCATCCCATCCCATCCCATCCCATCCCATCCCATCCCATCCCATATCATCCCAGGGATCGCATCCCATCCCAACCAATCCCATCCCAGGGATCCCATCCCATCCCAGTGAACACATCCCATCCCAGGGATCCCATCCCATCCCAGGGATCCCATCCCATCCCATCCCAGGGAGCCCATCCGATCCCATCCCAGGGATCCCATCCCATCCCAACCAATCCCATCCCACCCCATCCCATCCCATTCCATCCCATCCCATCCCATCCAATCCCATCCCATGCCATCCCAGGGATCCCATCCCATCCCATCCCCGGGATCCCATCCCAGGGATCCCATCCCATCCCATTGTAGCCCATCCCAACCCTTCCCACCCCATCCCATCCCATCCCGTCCCATCACATCCCATCCCAGATATCCCATCCCAGGGATCCCATCCCATCCCAGGGATCCCATCCCAGGGATCCCATCTCATCCCAGGGATCCAATCGCAGAGATCCTATCCCAACCCATCCCATCCCATGGATCTCATCCCATCCCATCCCATATCATCCCAGGGATCGCATCCCATCCCAACCAATCCCATCCCACCCCATCCCATCCCATCCCATCCCATCCCATCCCATGCCATCCCAGGGATCCCATCCCATCCCAGGGATCCCATCCCCTCCCTTCCCATCCCATCCCTTCCCATCCCATCCCATCCCATCCCATCCCATCCCATCCCATCCCATCCCATCCCATCCCATCCCATCCCATCCCATCCCATTCCATCCCATCCCATCTCATCCCAGGGATCCCATCACAGGGATCCCATCCCAGGGATCCCATGCCATCCCATTCCATCCCCGGGATCCCATCCCAGGGATTCCATCCCATCCCAGGGATCCCATCCCATCCCAGGGATAACATCCCAGGGATCCCATCCCATCCCACGGATCCCATCCCATCCCAGGGATCCCATCCCATTCCATCCCATCCCATCCCATCCCAGGGATCCCATCCCATCCCAGGGATCCCATCCCATCCCATCCCATCCCATCCCATCCCAGGGATCCCAACCCATCCCAGGGATCCCATCCCATCCCAGGGATTCCATCCCATCCCAGCTATCCCATCCCAGGGATTCCATCCCATCCCGGGGATCCCATTTCATCTGTTCCCATCCCAGGGATCCCATCCCATCCCATCCCAGGGATCCCATCCCATCTCAACCCATCCCATCCCATCCCATTCCAGGGATACCACCCCATCCCAGCTATCCCATCCCAGGGATTCCATCCCATCCCAGGGATCCCATTTCATCTGTTCCCATCCCTGGGATCCCATCCCATCCCATCCCATCCCATGGATCCAATCCCATCCCAACCCATCCCATCCCATGGATCCCATCCCATCCCAGGGATCCCATCCCATCCCATCCCAGGGATCGCATCCCATCCCATCCAATCCCATCCCACCCCATCCCATCCCATTCCATCCCATCCTATCCCATCCCATCCCATCCCATCCCATCCCATCCCATCCCATCCCATCCCATCCCATCCCAGGGATCCCAACCCATCCCAGGGATCCCATCCCATCCCAGGGATCCCATCCAATCCCAGGGATCCCATCTCATCCCATCCCATCCTATCCCATCCCATCCCATCCCAGAGATCCCAACCCATACCAGGGATCCCATCCCATCCCATCCCTTCCCATCCCAGAGATCCCAACCCATACCAGGGATCCCATCCCATCCCAGGGATCCCATCCCATCCCAGCTATCCCATTCCAGGGATCCCATCCCATCCCAGTGAACACATCCCATCCCAGGGATCCCATCCCATCCCAGGGATCCCATCCCATCCCATCCCAGGGAGCCCATCCGATCCCATCCCAGGGATCCCATCCCATCCCAACCAACACATCCCACCCCATCCCATCCCATTCCATCCCATCCCATCCCATCCAATCCCATCCCATGCCATCCCAGGGATCCCATCCCATCCCATCCCAGGAATCCCATCCCATCCCATCCCATCCCATCGCATCCCATGCCATCCTATCCCATCCCTTCCCATCCCATCCAATCCCAGGGATCCCATCCCATCCCAGGGATAAGATCCCAGGGATCCCATCCCATCCCAGGGATAACATCCCCGGGATCCCATCACATCCCAGGGATCCCATCCCATTCCATCCCATCCCATCTCATCCCAGGGATCACATCCCATCCCAGGGATCCCATGTCAGAGATCCCATCCCATCTCAAGGATGCCATCCCAGGGATTCGATCCCATCGCAGCAATCCCATACTATCCCAGGGATCCCATTCCAGGGATCCCATCCCATCCCAGGAATCCCATCCCATCCCATCCCATCCCATCGCATCCCATCCCATCCCATCCTATCCCATCCCTTCCCATCCCATCCCATCCCAGGGATCCCATCCCATCCCAGGGATCACATCCCACCCAGGGATCCTATGTCAGAGATCCCATCCCATCTCACGGGTGCCATCCCAGGGATTCGATCCCAACGCAGGAATCCCATACTATCCCAGGGATCCCATTCCAGGGATCCCATCCCATCCCATCTCAGGAATCCCATCCCATCCCATCCCAGGGATCCCTTCCCATCCCATCCCGTCCCATCCCATCCCATCCCATCCCATTCCAGGGATCCCATCCCATCCCAGTGAACACATCCCATCCCAGGGATCCCATCCCATCCCAGGGATCCCATCCCATCCCATCCAATCCCATCCTAAGCCATCCCAGGGATCCCCTCCCAAGGATCCCATCCCATCCCATCCCATCCCAGGGATCCCATCCGATCCCATCCAAGGGATCCCATCCAATCCCATCGCATCCCATCCCATCCCAGGGATCCCATCCCATCCCATCCAATCCCATCCGATCCCATCCCAGGTATCCCATCCCAGGGATCCCATCCCATCCCATTCCATCCCACCCATTCCCATCCCAGGAATCCCATCCCATCACATCCCACGGATCCCATAACATCCCAGGGATCCCATCCCATCCCATTGTAGCCCATCCCAACCCTTCCCACCCCATCCCATCCCATCCCGTCCCATCACATCCCATCCCATCCCAGATATCCCATCCCAGGGATCCCATCCCATCCCAGGGATCCCATCCCAGGGATCCCATCTCATCCCAGGGATCCAATCCCAGAGATCCTATCCCAACCCATCCCATCCCATGGATCCCATCCCATCCCATCCCATATCATCCCAGGGATCGCATCCCATCCCAACCAATCCCATCCCACCCCATCCCATCCCATCCCATCCCATCCCATCCCATCCCATCCCATCCCATCCCATGCCATCCCAGGGATCCCATCCCATCCCAGGGATCCCATCCCCTCCCTTCCCATCCCATCCCTTCCCATCCCATCCCATCCCATCCCATCCCATCCCATTCCATCCCATCCCATCTCATCCCAGGGATCCCATCACAGGGATCCCATCCCAGGGATCCCATCCCATCCCATTCCATCCCCGGGATCCCATCCCAGGGATTCCATCCCATCCCAGGGATCCCATCCCATCCCAGGGATAACATCCCAGGGATCCCATCCCATCCCAGGGATCCCATCCCATTCCATCCCATCCCATCCCAGGGATCCCATCCCATCCCAGGGATCCCATCCCATCCCAGTGAACACATCCCATCCCAGGGATCCCATCCCATCCCAGGGATCCCATCCCATCCCATCCCAGGGAGCCCATCCGATCCCATCCCAGGGATCCCATCCCATCCCAACCAACACATCCCACCCCATCCCATCCCATTCCATCCCATCCCATCCCATCCAATCCCATCCCATGCCATCCCAGGGATCCCATCCCATCCCATCCCAGGAATCCCATCCCATCCCATCCCATCCCATCGCATCCCATGCCATCCTATCCCATCCCTTCCCATCCCATCCAATCCCAGGGATCCCATCCCATCCCAGGGATAAGATCCCAGGGATCCCATCCCATCCCAGGGATAACATCCCCGGGATCCCATCACATCCCAGGGATCCCATCCCATTCCATCCCATCCCATCTCATCCCAGGGATCACATCCCATCCCAGGGATCCCATGTCAGAGATCCCATCCCATCTCAAGGATGCCATCCCAGGGATTCGATCCCATCGCAGCAATCCCATACTATCCCAGGGATCCCATTCCAGGGATCCCATCCCATCCCAGGAATCCCATCCCATCCCATCCCATCCCATCGCATCCCATCCCATCCCATCCTATCCCATCCCTTCCCATCCCATCCCATCCCAGGGATCCCATCCCATCCCAGGGATCACATCCCACCCAGGGATCCTATGTCAGAGATCCCATCCCATCTCACGGGTGCCATCCCAGGGATTCGATCCCAACGCAGGAATCCCATACTATCCCAGGGATCCCATTCCAGGGATCCCATCCCATCCCATCTCAGGAATCCCATCCCATCCCATCCCAGGGATCCCTTCCCATCCCATCCCGTCCCATCCCATCCCATCCCATCCCATTCCAGGGATCCCATCCCATCCCAGTGAACACATCCCATCCCAGGGATCCCATCCCATCCCAGGGATCCCATCCCATCCCATCCAATCCCATCCTAAGCCATCCCAGGGATCCCCTCCCAAGGATCCCATCCCATCCCATCCCATCCCAGGGATCCCATCCGATCCCATCCAAGGGATCCCATCCAATCCCATCGCATCCCATCCCATCCCAGGGATCCCATCCCATCCCATCCAATCCCATCCGATCCCATCCCAGGTATCCCATCCCAGGGATCCCATCCCATCCCATTCCATCCCACCCATTCCCATCCCAGGAATCCCATCCCATCACATCCCACGGATCCCATAACATCCCAGGGATCCCATCCCATCCCATTGTAGCCCATCCCAACCCTTCCCACCCCATCCCATCCCATCCCGTCCCATCACATCCCATCCCATCCCAGATATCCCATCCCAGGGATCCCATCCCATCCCAGGGATCCCATCCCAGGGATCCCATCTCATCCCAGGGATCCAATCCCAGAGATCCTATCCCAACCCATCCCATCCCATGGATCCCATCCCATCCCATCCCATATCATCCCAGGGATCGCATCCCATCCCAACCAATCCCATCCCACCCCATCCCATCCCATCCCATCCCATCCCATCCCATCCCATCCCATCCCATCCCATGCCATCCCAGGGATCCCATCCCATCCCAGGGATCCCATCCCCTCCCTTCCCATCCCATCCCTTCCCATCCCATCCCATCCCATCCCATCCCATCCCATTCCATCCCATCCCATCTCATCCCAGGGATCCCATCACAGGGATCCCATCCCAGGGATCCCATCCCATCCCATTCCATCCCCGGGATCCCATCCCAGGGATTCCATCCCATCCCAGGGATCCCATCCCATCCCAGGGATAACATCCCAGGGATCCCATCCCATCCCAGGGATCCCATCCCATTCCATCCCATCCCATCCCAGGGATCCCATCCCATCCCAGGGATCCCATCCCATCCTATCCCATCCCATCCCATCCCATCCCATCCCATCCCATCCCATCCCAGGGATCCCAACCCATCCCAGGGATCCCATCCCATCCCAGGGATTCCATCCCATCCCAGCTATCCCATCCCAGGGATTCCATCCCATCCCGGGGATCCCATTTCATCTGTTCCCATCCCAGGGATCCCATCCCATCCCATCCCAGGGATCCCATCCCATCTCAACCCATCCCATCCCATCCCATTCCAGGGATACCACCCCATCCCAGCTATCCCATCCCAGGGATTCCATCCCATCCCAGGGATCCCATTTCATCTGTTCCCATCCCTGGGATCCCATCCCATCCCATCCCATCCCATCCCATCCCATGGATCCAATCCCATCCCAACCCATCCCATCCCATGGATCCCATCCCATCCCAGGGATCCCATCCCATCCCATCCCAGGGATCGCATCCCATCCCATCCAATCCCATCCCACCCCATCCCATCCCATTCCATCCCATCCTATCCCATCCCATCCCATCCCATCCCATCCCATCCCATCCCATCCCATCCCATCCCATCCCATCCCAGGGATCCCAACCCATCCCAGGGATCCCATTCCATCCCAGGGATCCCATCCAATCCCAGGGATCCCATCCCATCCCATCCCTTCCCATCCCAGAGATCCCAACCCATACCAGGGATCCCATCCCATCCCAGGGATCCCATCCCATCCCAGCTATCCCATCCCAGGGATTCCATCCCATCCCGGGGATCCCATTTCTTCTGTTCCCATCCCAGGGATCCCATCCCATCCCATCCCAGGGATCCCATCCCATCCATTCCCAGCCCATCTCATCCCATCTGTTCCCATCCCAGGGATCGCATCCCATCCCATCCAATCCCATCCCACTCCATCCCATCCCATTCCATCCCATCCGATCCCATCTGATCCCATCCCATGCCGTCCCAGGGATCCCATCCCATCCCAGGGATCCCATCCCATCCCTTCCCAGCCCATCCCATCCCTTCCCATCCCATCCCATCCCATCCCATCCCATCCCATCCCATCCCATCCCAGGGATTCCATCTCATCCCAGGGATCCCATTTCATCTGTTCCCATCCCAGGGATCCCATCCCATCCCATCCGAGGGATCCCATCCCATTCCAACCCATCCCATCCCATCGCATCCCATCCCAGGGATCCCATCCCATCCCAGCCATCCCATCCCAGGGATTCCATCCCATCCCAGGGATCCCATTTCATCTGTTCCCATCCCTGGGATCCCATCCCATCACATCCCATGGATCCAATCCCATCCCAACCGATCCCATCCCATGGATCCCATCCCATCCCAGGGATCCCATCCCATCCCATCCCATCCCAGGGATCGCATCCCATCCCATCCCATCCGATCCCATCCCATGCCATCCCAGGGAACACATCCCATCCCAGGGATCCCATCCCATCCCATCCCAGGGATCGCATCCCATCCCATCCGATCCCATCCCATGCCATCCCAGGGAACCCATCCCATCCCAGGGATCCCATCCCATCCCATCCGATCCCATCCCATGCCATCCCATCCTAGAAATCCCACACCAGGGATCCCATCCCATCCCAGTGATGCAATCCCAGCGATCCTATCCCATCCCAGGGATCCCATCCCATTCCAGGGATCCCATCCCATGCCAGTGAACACATCCCATCCCAGGGATCCCATCCCATCCCAGGGATCCCATCCCAGGGATCCCATCCCATCCCAGGGATCCCATCCGTTCCCATCCCAGGGATCCCATCCCATCCCTTCCCATCCCAACCCATCCCATCCCATTCCATCCCATCCCTTCCCATCCCATCCCATCCCTTCCAATCCCATCCCATCCCATCCCATCCCATTCCATCCCCGGGATCCCATCCCAGGGATTCCATCCCATCCCAGGGATCCCATCCCATACGAGGGATCACATTCCAGGGATCCCATCGCTAGGATCCCATCTCATCCCATCCCAGGGATCCAATCCCATCCCATCTCATCCCAGGGATCCCATAAGATCCCATCCAACGGTTCCCAACCCATCCCATCCCATTGATCCCATCCGAGGGATCCCATCCCAGGGATCCCATCCCATCCCAGGGATCCCATTCCGTACCATCCCAGGGATCCCATTCCATCCCAACCTATCCCATCGATCCCATCCCATCCCAACCCATTGTAGCCAATCCCATCCCACCCCATCCCATCCCATCCCATCCCATCCCATCCCATCCCATCCCAGGGACACCATGCCAGGGATCCCATCCCATCCCAGGGATCCCATCCCCTCCCTTGCCATCCCATCCCATCCGATCCCTTCCCATCCCAACCCATCCCATCCCATCCCAGGGATCGCATCCCAGGGATCCCATCCCAGGGATCCCATCCCATCCCATTCCATCCCCGGGATCCCATCCCAGGGATTCCATCCCATCCCAGGGATCCCATCCCATCCCAGGGATAACATCCCAGGGATCCCATCCCATCCCAGGGATCCCATCCCATTCCATCCCATCCCATCTCATCCCAGGGATCACATCCCATCCCAGGGATCCCATGTCAGAGATCCCATCCCATCTCACGTATGCCATCCCAGGGATTCGATCCCAACGCAGGAATCCCATACTATCCCAGGGATCCCATTCCAGGGATCCCATCCCATCCCATCCCAGGAATCCCATCCCATCCCATTCCAGGGATCCCATCCCATCCCAGTGAACACATCCCATCCCAGGGATCCCATCCCATCCCAGGGATCCCATCCCATCCCATCCCAGGGAGCCCATCCGATCCCATCCCAGGGATCCCATCCCATCCCAACCAATCCCATCCCACCCCATCCCATCCCATTCCATCCCATCCCATCCAATCCCATCCCATGCCATCCCAGGGATCCCATCCCATCCCATCCCAGGAATCCCATCCCATCCCATCCCATCGCATCCCATGCCATCCTATCCCATCCCTTCCCATCCCATCCAATCCCAGGGATCCCATCCCAGGGATAACATCCCAGGGATCCCATCCCATCCCAGGGATAACATCCCAGGGATCCCATCCCATCCCAGGGATCCCATGTCAGAGATCCCATCCCATCTCAAGGATGCCATCCCAGGGATTCGATCCAAACGCAGCAATCCCATACTATCCCAGGGATCCCATTCCAGGGATCCCATCCCATCCCAGGAATCCCATCCCATCCCAGGGATCCCATCCCAGGGATCCCATCCCATCCCAGGGATCCCATTCGTTCCCATCCCAGGGATCCCATCCCATCCCATCCCATATCATCCCAGGGATCGCATCCCATCCCAACCAATCCCATCCCACCCCATCCCATCCCATTCCATCCCATCCCATCCCATCCCAGGGATCCCATCCCATGCCATCCCAGGGATCCCATCACATCCCAGGGATCCCATCCCCTCCCTTCCCATCCCATCCCATCCCTTCCCATCCCATCCCATCCCATCCCATCCCATCTCATCCCAGGGATCCCATCACAGGGATCCCATCCCAGGGATCCCATCCCATCCCATTCCATCCCCGGGATCCCATCCCAGGGATTCCATCCCATCCCAGGGATCACATCCCATCCCAGGGATAACATCCCAGGGATTCCATCCCATCCCAGGGATCCCATCCCATTCCATCCCATCCCATCTCATCCCAGGGATCACATCCCATCCCAGGGATCCCATGTCAGAGATCCCATCCCATCTCACGGATGCCATCCCAGGGATTCGATTCCAATGCAGGAATCCCATACTATCCCAGTGATCCCATTCCAGGGATCCCATCCCATCCCATCCCAGGAATCCCATCCCATCCCATCCCATCCCATCCCATCCCATCCCATCCCATCCCATCCCATCCCATCCCATCCCATTCCAGGGATCCCATCCCATCCCAGTGAACACATCCCATCTCAGGGATCCCATCCCATCCCAGGGATCCCATCCCATCCCATCCCAGGGAGCCCATCCGATCCCATCCCAGGGATCCCATCCCATCCCAACCAATCCCATCCCACACCATCCCATGCCATCCCATCCCATCCCATCCCATCCCATCCCATCCCATCTCATCCCGCGGATCCCATGCCATGGCATCCCATCCCATCCCAGGGATCCCGTCCCATCCAAACCCATCCCATCCCATCCCATCCCATCCCATCCCATCCCATCCCATCACATCCCATCCCATCCCATCCCATCCCATCCCATTGTAGCCCATCCCATCCCTTCCCACCCCATTCCATCCCGTCCCATCACATCCCATCCCAGATATCCCATCCCAGGGATCCCATCCCATCCCAGGGATCCCATCCCATCCAATCCCATCCCATCCCATCCCATCCCATCCCAACCCATCCCATCCCATCCCATCCCAGGGATCCCATACCAGAGATCCCATCCCATCCCCGCGTCCCCATCCCAGGGATTCCATCCCATCCCAACCCATCCCATCCCGTGGATACCATCCCATCCCAGAGATCCCATCCCAGGGATCCCATCCCATCCCATCCCATCCCATCCCATCCCATCCCATCCCATCCCATCCCATTGTAGCCCATCCCAACCCTTCCCAACCCATCCCATCCCATCCCGTCCCATCACATCCCATCCCAGATATCCCATCCCAGGGATCCCATCCCATCCCAGGATTCCCATCCCAGGGATCCCATCTCATCCCAGGGATCCAATCCCAGAGATCCTATCCCAACCCATCCCATCCCATGGATCCCATCCCATCCCAAGGATCCCATCCCATCCCATCCCATCCCATATCATCCCAGGCATCGCATCCCATCCCAACCAATCCCATCCCACCCCATCCCATCCCATTACATCCCATCCCCTCCCATCCCATCCGATCCCATCCCATCCCATCCCATCCCATTACATCCCATCCCCTCCCATCCCATCCGATCCCATCCCATCCCATCCCAGGGATCCCATCACAGGGATCCCATCCCAGGGATCCCGTCCCATCCCAGGGATAACATCCCAGGGATCCCTTCTCATCCCAGGGATCCCATCCCATTCCATCCCATCCCATCTCATCCCAGGGATCACATCCCATCCCAGGGATCCCATGTCAGAGATCCCATCCCATCTCACGGATGTCATCCCAGGGATTCGATTCCAATACAGGAATCCCATACTATCCCTGGGATTCCATTCCAGGGATCCCATCCCATCCCATCCCATCCCAGGAATCCCATCCCATCCCATCCCATCCCATTCCAGGGATCCAATCCCATCCCAGTGAACACATCCCATCTCAGGGATCCCATCCCATCCCAGGGATCCCATCCCATCCCATCCCAGGGAGCCCATCCGATCCCATCCCAGGGATCCCATCCCATCCCAACCAATCCCATCCCATCCCACCCCATCCCATCCCATCCCATCCCATCCCTTCCCATCCCATGCCATCCCAGGGATCCCATCCCATCCCAGGGATCTTATTTCATCCCAGGGATCCCATCCCATCCCTTCCCATCCCATCCCATCCCAGGGATCCCATCCCATCCCATCCCAGGTATCCCATCCCATCCCAGGGATCCCATCCCATCCCATCCCAGGGATCCCATCCGATCCCATCCCATCCAATCCGATCCCATCCCATCCCATCCCATCCCATCCCATCCCATCCCATCTCATCCCGCGGATCCCATGCCATGGCATCCCATCCCATCCCAGGGATCCCGTCCCATACAAACCCATCCCATCCCATCCCATCACATCCCATCCCATTGTAGCCCATCCCATCCCTTCCCACCCCATCCCATCCCGTCCCATCACATCCCATCCCAGATATCCCATCCCAGGGATCCCATCCCATCCCAGGGATCCCATCCCTTCCCATCCCAGGGATCCCATCCGATCCCATCCCATCCAATCCCATCCCATCCGATCCCATCCCATCCCATCCCATCCCATCCCATCCCATCTCATCCCGCCGATCCCATGCCATGGCATCCCATCCCATCCCATCCCAGGGATCCCGTCCCATCCAAACCCATCCCATCCCATCCCATCCCATCCCATCACATACCATCCCATCCCATCCCATCCCATCCCATCCCATCCCATCCCATCCCATCCCATCCCATCCCATCCCATCCCATCCCATCCCATCCCATTGTAGCCCATCCCATCCCTTCCCACCCCATCCCATCCCGTCCCATCACATCCCATCCCAGATATCCCATTCCAGGGATCCCATCCCATCCCAGGGATCCCATCCCATCCAATCCCATCCCATCCCATCCCATCCCATCCCATCCCAGGGATCCCATACCAGAGATCCCATCCCATCCCCGGGTCCCCATCCCAGGGATCCCATCCTATCCCAGGGATCCCATCCCATCCCAACGCATCCCATCCCATCCTACCCCATCCCATCCCATCCTATCCCATCCCCTCCCATCCCTTCCTAGGGATCCCATACCAGGTATCCCATCCCATCCCATCCCAGGGATCCCATTCCGTACCATCCCAGGGATCCCATTTCATCCCATCCCATCCCATCGATCCCATCCCATCCCAACCCATTGTAGCCAATCCCATCCCACCCCATCCCATCCAATCCCATCCCATCCCATCCCATCACAGGGATCCCATCCCATCCCGTCCCATCCCATCCCATCCCACCCCATCCCATCCCATCTTATCCCATCCCATCCCAGGGATCCCAACCCATCCCACGTATCCCATCCCTTCCCATCTCATCCCGCGGATCCCATGCCATGGCATCCCATCCCATCCCATCCCATTGTAGCCCATCCCAGCCCTTCCAAACCCATCCCATCCCATCCCGTCCCATCACATCCCATCCCAGATATCCCAACCCAGGGATCCCATCCCATCCCAGGGATCCCATCCCAGGGATCCCATCTCATCCCAGGGATCCAATCCCAGAGATCCTATCCCAACCCATCCCATCCCATGGATCCCATCCCATCCCAAGGATCCCATCCCATCCCATCCCATCCCATATCATCCCAGGGATCGCATCCCATCCCAACCAATCCCATCCCACCCCATCCCATCCCATTACATCCCATCCCCTCCCATCCCATCCCATCCCATCCCATCCCATCCCATCCCATCCCATCCCAGGGATCCCATCACAGGGATCCCATCCCAGGGATCCCATCCCATCCCAGGGATAACATCCCAGGGATCCCTTCCCATCTCAGGGATCCCATCCCATTCCATCCCATCCCATCTCATCCCAGGGATCACATCCCATCCCAGGGATCCCATGTCAGAGATCCCATCCCATCTCACGGATGCCATCCCAGGGATTCGATTCCAATACAGGAATCCCATACTATCCCAGGGATTCCATTCCAGGGATCCCATCCCATCCCATCCCATCCCAGGAATCCCATCCCATCCCATCCCATCCCATTCCAGGGATCCAATCCCATCCCAGTGAACACATCCCATCTCAGGGATCCCATCCCATCCCAGGGATCCCATCCCATCCCATCCCATCCCAGGGAGCCCATCCGATCCCATCCCAGGGATCCCATCCCATCCCAACCAATCCCATCCCATCCCACCCCATCCCATCCCATCCCATCCCATCCCTTCCCATCCCATGCCATCCCAGGGATCCCATCCCATCCCAGGGATCTTATTTCATCCCAGGGATCCCATCCCATCCCTTTCCATCCCATCCCATCCCATCCCTTCCCATCCCATCCCATCCCATCCCATCCCATCCCAGGGATCCCATCACAGGGACCCCATCCCTGGGATCCCATCCCATGCCATGGCATCCCATCCCATCCCATCCCAGGGATCCCGTCCCATCCAAACCCATCCCATTCCACCCCATCCCATCCGATCCCATCCCATCCCACATATCCCATCCCAGGGATCCCATCCCATGCCAGGGATCCCATCCCATCCCAGTGAACACATCCCATCTCAGGGATCCCATCCCATCCCAGGGATCCCATCCCATCCCATCCCAGGGAGCCCATCCGATCCCATCCCAGGGATCCCATCCCATCCCAACCAATCCCATCCCACCCCATCCCATCCCATCCCATCCCATCCCATCCCATCCCATCCCATCCCATCCCATCCCATCCCATCCCATGCCATCCCAGGGATCCCATCCCATCCCAGGGATACCATCCCATCCCAGGGATCCCATCCCATCCCTTTCTATCCCATCCCATCCCTTCCCATCCCATCCCATCCCAGGGATCCCATCCCATCCCAGGGATCCCATCCCATCCCAGGGATCCCATCCCATCCCATCCCAGGGATCCCATCCGATCCCATCCCATCCAATCCGATCCCATCCCATCCCATCCCATCTCATCCCGCGGATCCCATGCCATGGCATCCCATCCCATCCCAGGGATCCCGTCCCATCCAAACCCATCCCATCCCATCCCATCACATCCCATCCCATTGTAGCCCATCCCATCCCTTCCCACCCCATCCCATCCCATCCCATCCCGTCCCATCACATCCCATCCCAGATATCCCATCCCAGGGATCCCATCCCATCCCAGGGATCACATCCCTTCCCATCCCAGGGATCCCATCCGATCCCATCCCATCCAATCCCATCCCATCCCATCCCATCCCATCCCATCCCATTGTAGCCCATCCCAACCCTTCCCAACCCATCCCATCCCATCCCGTCCCATCACATCCCATCCCAGATATCCCATCCCAGGGATCCCATCCCATCCCAGGGATCCCATCCCAGGGATCCCATCTCATCCCAGGGATCCAATCCCAGAGATCCTATCCCAACCCATCCCATCCCATGGATCCCATCCCATCCCAAGGATCCCATCCCATCCCATCCCATCCCATATCATCCCAGGGATCGCATCCCATCCCAACCAATCCCATCCCACCCCATCCCATCCCATTACATCCCATCCCCTCCCATCCCATCCGATCCCATCCCATCCCATCCCATCCCATTACATCCCATCCCCTCCCATCCCATCCGATCCCATCCCATCCCATCCCAGGGATCCCATCACAGGGATCCCATCCCAGGGATCCCATCCCATCCCAGGGATAACATCCCAGGGATCCCTTCCCATCCCAGGGATCCCATCCCATTCCATCCCATCCCATCTCATCCCAGGGATCACATCCCATCCCAGGGATCCCATGTCAGAGATCCCATCCCATCTCACGGATGCCATCCCAGGGATTCGATTCCAATACAGGAATCCCATACTATCCCAGGGATTCCATTCCAGGGATCCCATCCCATCCCATCCCATCCCAGGAATCCCATCCCATCCCATCCCATCCCATCCCATTCCAGGGATCCAATCCCATCCCAGTGAACACATCCCATCTCAGGGATCCCATCCCATCCCAGGGATCCCATCCCATCCCATCCCAGGGAGCCCATCCGATCCCATCCCAGGGATCCCATCCCATCCCAACCAATCCCATCCCATCCCACCCCATCCCATCCCATCCCATCCCATCCCTTCCCATCCCATGCCATCCCAGGGATCCCATCCCATCCCAGGGATCTTATTTCATCCCAGGGATCCCATCCCATCCCAGGGATCCCATCCCATCCCAGGGATCCCATCCCATCCCATCCCAGGGATCCCATCCCATCCCAGGGATCCCATCCCATCCCATCCCAGGGATCCCATCCGATCCCATCCCATCCAATCCGATCCCATCCCATCCCATCCCATCCCATCTCATCCCGCGGATCCCATGCCATGGCATCCCATCCCATCCCATCCCAGGGATCCCGTCCCATCCAAACCCATCCCATCCCATCCCATCACATCCCATCCCATTGTAGCCCATCCCATCCCTTCCCACCCCATCCCATCCCATCCCGTCCCATCACATCCCATCCCAGATATCCCATCCCAGGGATCCCATCCCATCCCAGGGATCACATCCCTTCCCATCCCAGGGATCCCATCCGATCCCATCCCATCCAATCCCATCCCATCCCATCCCATCCCATCCCATCCCATCCCATCCCATCTCATCCCGCGGATCCCATGCCATGGCATCCCATCCCATCCCATCCCAGGGATCCCGTCCCATCCAAACCCATCCCATCCCATCCCATCCCATCCCATCACATCCCATCCCATCCCATCCCATCCCATCCCATCCCATCCCATCCCATCCCATTGTAGACCATCCCATCCCTTCCCACCCCATCCCATCCCGTCCCATCACATCCCATCCCAGATATCCCATTCCAGGGATCCCATCCCATCCCAGGGATCCCATCCCATCCAATCCCATCCCATCCCATCCCATCCCATCCCATCCCATCCCATCCCATCCCAGGGATCCCATACCAGAGATCCCATCCCATCCCCGGGTCCCCATCCCAGGGATCCCATCCTATCCCAGGGATCCCATCCCATCCCAACGCATCCCATCCCATCCTACCCCATCCCATCCCATCCTATCCCATCCCCTCCCATCCCTTCCTAGGGATCCCATACCAGGTATCCGATCCCATCCCATCCCAGGGATCCCATTCCGTACCATCCCAGGGATCCGATTTCATCCCATCCCATCCCATCGATCCCATCCCATCCCAACCCATTGAAGCCAATCCCATCCCACCCCATCCCATCACAGGGATCCCATCCCATCCCGTCCCATCCCACCCCATCCCATCCCATCCCATCTTATCCCATCCCATCCCAGGGATCCCAACCCATCCCACGTATCCCATCCCATCCCATCTCATCCCGCGGATCCCATGCCATGGCATCCCCTCCCATCCCATCCCATCCCATCCCATCCCATCCCATCCCATCCCATCCCATCCCATCCCATCCCATTGTAGCCCATCCCAACCCTTCCCAACCCATCCCATCCCATCCCGTCCCATCACATCCCATCCCAGATATCCCATCCCAGGGATCCCATCCCATCCCAGGGATCCCATCCCAGGGATCCCATCTCATCCCAGGGATCCAATCCCAGAGATCCTATCCCAACCCATCCCATCCCATGGATCCCATCCCATCCCAAGGATCCCATCCCACCCCATCCCATCCCATTACATCCCATCCCCTCCCATCCCATCCCATCCCATCCCATCCCATCCCATCCCATCCCATCCCATCCCAGGGATCCCATCACAGGGATCCCATCCCAGGGATCCCATCCCATCCCAGGGATAACATCCCAGGGATCCCTTCCCATCCCAGGGATCCCATCCCATTCCATCCCATCCCATCTCATCCCAGGGATCACATCCCATCCCAGGGATCCCATGTCAGAGATCCCATCCCATCTCACGGATGCCATCCCAGGGATTCGATTCCAATACAGGAATCCCATACTATCCCAGGGATTCCATTCCAGGGATCCCATCCCATCCCATCCCAGGAATCCCATCCCATCCCATCCCATCCCATCCCATCCCATTCCAGGGATCCAATCCCATCCCAGTGAACACATCCCATCTCAGGGATCCCATCCCATCCCAGGGATCCCATCCCATCCCATCCCAGGGAGCCCATCCGATCCCATCCCAGGGATCCCATCCCATCCCAACCAATCCCATCCCACCCCATCCCATCCCATCCCATCCCATCCCTTCCCATCCCATGCCATCCCAGGGAACCCATCCCATCCCAGGGATCTTATTTCATCCCAGGGATCCCATCCCATCCCTTCCCATCCTATCCCATCCCATCCCATCCCATCCCATCCCATCCCATCCCAGGGATCCCATCACAGGGACCCCATCCCTGGGATCCCATCCCATCCCAGGAATCCCATCCCATCTCATCCCGCGGATCCCATGCCATGGCATCCCATCCCATCCCATCCCAGGGATCCCGTCCCATCCAAACCCATCCCATTCCACCCCATCCCATCCCATCCCATCCCATCCCATCCCACATATCCCATCCCAGGGATCCCATCCCATGCCAGGGATCCCATCCCATCCCAGTGAACACATCCCATCTCAGGGATCCCATCCCATCCCAGGGATCCCATCCCATCCCATCCCAGGGAGCCCATCCGATCCCATCCCAGGGATCCCATCCCATCCCAACCAATCCCATCCCACCCCATCCCATCCCATCCCATCCCATCCCATGCCATCCCAGGGATCCCATCCCATCCCAGGGATACCATCCCATCCCAGGGATCCCATCCCATCCCTTTCAATCCCATCCCATCCCTTCCCATCCCATCCCATCCCAGGGATCCCATCCCATCCCATCCCAGGGATCCCATCCCATCCCATCCCAGGGATCCCATCCGATCCCATCCCATCCAATCCGATCCCATCCCATCCCATCCCATCTCATCCCGGGGATCCCATGCCATGGCATCCCATCCCATCCCAGGGATCCCGTCCCATCCAAACCCATCCCATCCCATCCCATCACATCCCATCCCATTGTAGCCCATCCCATCCCTTCCCACCCCATCCCATCCCATCCCGTCCCATCACATCCCATCCCAGATATCCCATCCCAGGGATCCCATCCCATCCCAGGGATCCCATCCCATCCCATCCCATCCCAGGGATCCCATCCCATCCCATCCCAGGGATCCCATCCGATCCCATCCCATCCCATCCCATCCCATCCCATCCCATCCCATCCCATCCCATCCCATCCCATCCCATCCCATCCCATCCCAGGGATCCCATACCAGAGATCCCATCCCCGGGTCCCCATCCCAGGGATTCCATCCCATCCCAACCCATCCCATCCCATGCATACCATCCCATCCCAGAGATCCCATCCCAGGGATTCCATCCCATCCCAGGGATCCCATTTCATCTGTTCCCATCCCAGGGATCCCATCCCATCCCATCCCAGGGATCCCATCCCATCCCAACCCATCCCATCCCATCCCACCACATCACATTCCATCCCATCCCATGGATCCCATCCCATCCCAGGGATCCCGTCCCATCCCATACCATCCCAGGGACCGCATCCCATCCCAACCAATCCCATCCCACCCGATCCCATCCCATTCCATCCCATCCCATCCGATCCCATCCCATGGCATCCCAGGGATCCCAACCCATACGAGGGATCACAATCCAGGGATCCCATCCCAGGGATCCCATCCCAGGGATCCCATCCCATCCCCGGGATCCCATTCCAGGGATTCCATCCCATCCCAGGGATCCCAACCCATACGAGGGATCACAATCCAGGGATCCCATCCCTGGGATCCCATCTCATCCCATCCCAGGGACCCAATCCCATCCCATGTCATCCCAGGGATCCCATCCCATCCCAGGGATCCCATCCCCTCCCTTCCCATCCCATCCCTTCCCATCCCATCCCATCCCATCCCATCCCATCCCATCCCATCCCATCCCATTCCATCCCATCCCATCTCATCCCAGGGATCCCATCACAGGGATCCCATGACAGGGATCCCATGCCATCCCATTCCATCCCCGGGATCCCATCCCAGGGATTCCATCCCATCCCAGGGATCCCATCCCATCCCAGGGATAACATCCCAGGGATCCCATCCCATCCCAGGGATCCCATCCCATTCCATCCCATCCCATCCCATCCCAGGGATCCCATCCCATCCCAGGGATCCCATCCCATCCCATCCCATCCCATCCCATCCAATCCCAGGGATCCCAACCCATCCCAGGGATCCCATCCCATTCCAGGGATTCCATCCCATCCCAGCTATCCCATCCCAGGGATTCCATCCCATCCCGGGGATCCCATTTCATCTGTTCCCATCCCAGGGATCCCATCCCATCCCATCCCAGGGATCCCATCCCATCTCAACCCATCCCATCCCATCCCATTCCAGGGATACCACCCCATCCCAGCTATCCCATCCCAGGGATTCCATCCCATCCCAGGGATCCCATTTCATCTGTTCCCATCCCTGGGATCCCATCCCATCCCATCCCATCCCATGGATCCAATCCCATCCCAACCCATCCCATCCCATGGATCCCATCCCATCCCAGGGATCCCATCCCATCCCATCCCAGGGATCGCATCCCATCCCATCCAATCCCATCCCACCCCATCCCATCCCATTCCATCCCATCCTATCCCATCCCATCCCATCCCATCCCATCCCATCCCAGGGATCCCAACCCATCCCAGGGATCCCATCCCATCCCAGGGATCCCATCCAATCCCAGGGATCCCATCTCATCCCATCCCATCCTATCCCATCCCATCCCATCCCAGAGATCCCAACCCATACCAGGGATCCCATCCCATCCCATCCCTTCCCATCCCAGAGATCCCAACCCATACCAGGGATCCCATCCCATCCCAGGGATCCCATCCCATCCCATCCCTTCCCATCCCAGAGATCCCAACCCATACCAGGGATCCCATCCCATCCCAGGGATCCCATCCCATCCCAGCTATCCCATTCCAGGGATCCCATCCCATCCCAGTGAACACATCCCATCCCAGGGATCCCATCCCATCCCAGGGATCCCATCCCATCCCATCCCAGGGAGCCCATCCGATCCCATCCCAGGGATCCCATCCCATCCCAACCAACACATCCCACCCCATCCCATCCCATTCCATCCAATCCCATCCCAGGGATCCCATCCCATCCCAACCAACACATCCCACCCCATCCCATCCCATTCCATCCCATCCCATCCCATCCAATCCCATCCCATGCCATCCCAGGGATCCCATCCCATCCCATCCCAGGAATCCCATCCCATCCCATCCCATCCCATCGCATCCCATGCCATCCTATCCCATCCCTTCCCATCCCATCCCATCCCAGGGATAAGATCCCAGGGATCCCATCCCATCCCAGGGATAACATCCCCGGGATCCCATCACATCCCAGGGATCCCATCCCATTCCATCCCATCCCATCTCATCCCAGGGATCACATCCCATCCCAGGGATCCCATGTCAGAGATCCCATCCCATCTCAAGGATGCCATCCCAGGGATTCGATCCCATCGCAGCAATCCCATACTATCCCAGGGATCCCATTCCAGGGATCCCATCCCATCCCAGGAATCCCATCCCATTCCAGGGATCCCATCGCATGCCAGTGAACACATCCCATTCCAGGGATCCCATCGCATGCCAGTGAACACATCCCATCCCAGGGATCCCATCGCATGCCAGTGAACACATCCCATCCCAGGGATCCCATACCAGGGATCCCATCCCATCCCAGGGATCCCATCCGTTCCCATCCCAGGGATCCCTTCCCATCCCAACCAATCCCACCCCATCCCATCCCTTCCCATCCCATCCCATCCCTTCCAATCCCATCCCATCCCATCCCATCCCATCCCATCCCATCCCATCCCATCCCATCCCATCCCATCCCATCCCATCCCATTCCAACCCCGGGATCCCATCCCAGGGATTCCATCCCATCCCAGGGATCCCATCCCATACGAGGGATCACATTCCAGGGATCCCATCGCTAGGATCCCATCCCATCTCATCCCAGGGATCCCATAAGATCCCATCCAACGGTTCCCAACCCATCCCAACCCAACCCATCCCATGGATCCCATCCGAGGGATCCCATCCCAGGGATCCCATCCCATCCCAGGGATGCCATCCCATCCCATCCCATCCCATCCCATCCCATCCCATCGCATCCCATCCCATCCCATCCTATCCCATCCCTTCCCATCCCATCCCATCCCAGGGATCCCATCCCATCCCAGGGATCACATCCCACCCAGGGATCCTATGTCAGAGATCCCATCCCATCTCACGGGTGCCATCCCAGGGATTCGATCCCAACGCAGGAATCCCATACTATCCCAGGGATCCCATTCCAGGGATCCCATCCCATCCCATCTCAGGAATCCCATCCCATCCCATCCCAGGGATCCCTTCCCATCCCATCCCGTCCCATCCCATCCCATCCCATCCCATTCCAGGGATCCCATCCCATCCCAGTGAACACATCCCATCCCAGGGATCCCATCCCATCCCAGGGATCCCATCCCATCCCATCCAATCCCATCCTAAGCCATCCCAGGGATCCCATCCCAAGGATCCCATCCCATCCCATCCCATCCCATCCCAGGGATCCCATCCGATCCCATCCAAGGGATCCCATCCAATCCCATCGCATCCCATCCCATCCCAGGGATCCCATCCCATCCCATCCAATCCCATCCGATCCCATCCCAGGTATCCCATCCCAGGGATCCCATCCCATCCCATCCCATCCCACCCATTCCCATCCCAGGAATCCCATCCCATCACATCCCACGGATCCCATAACATCCCAGGGATCCCATCCCATCCCATTGTAGCCCATCCCAAACCTTCCAACCCCATCCCATCCCATCCCGTCCCATCACATCCCATCCCATCCCATCCCAGATATCCCATCCCAGGGATCCCATCCCATCCCAGGGATCCCATCCCAGGGATCCCATCTCATCCCAGGGATCCAATCCCAGAGATCCTATCCCAACCCATCCCATTCCATGGATCCCATCCCATCCCATCCCATATCATCCCAGGGATCGCATCCCATCCCAACCAATCCCATCCCACCCCATCCCATCCCATCCCATCCCATCCCATCCCATCCCATGCCATCCCAGGGATCCCATCCCATCCCAGGGATCCCATCCCCTCCCTTCCCTTCCCATCCCATCCCTTCCCATCCCATCCCATCCCATCCCATCCCATCCCATCCCATCCCATCCCATCCCATTCCATCCCATCCCATCTCATCCCAGGGATCCCATCACAGGGATCCCATCCCAGGGATCCCATCCCATCCCATTCCATCCCCGGGATCCCATCCCAGGGATTCCATCCCATCCCAGGGATCCCATCCCATCCCAGGGATAACATCCCAGGGATCCCATCCCATCCCAGGGATCCCATCCCATTCCATCCCATCCCATCCCATCCCAGGGATCCCATCCTATCCCAGGGATCCCATCCCATCCCATCCCATCCCATCCCATCCCATCCCATCCCATCCCAGGGATCCCAACCCATCCCAGGGATCCCATCCCATCCCAGGGATTCCATCCCATCCCAGCTATCCCATCCCAGGGATTCCATCCCATCCCGGGGATCCCATTTCATCTGTTCCCATCCCAGGGATCCCATCCCATCCCATCCCAGGGATCCCATCCCATCTCAACCCATCCCATCCCATCCCATTCCAGGGATACCACCCCATCCCAGCTATCCCATCCCAGGGATTCCATCCCATCCCAGGGATCCCATTTCACCTGTTCCCATCCCTGGGATCCCATCCCATCCCATCCCATCCCATCCCATGGATCCAATCCCATCCCAACCCATCCCATCCCATGGATCCCATCCCATCCCAGGGATCCCATCCCATCCCATCCCAGGGATCGCATCCCATCCCATCCAATCCCATCCCACCCCATCCCATCCCATTCCATCCCATCCTATCCCATCCCATCCCATCCCATCCCATCCCATCCCATCCCATCCCAGGGATCCCAACCCATCCCAGGGATCCCATCCCATCCCAGGGATCCCATCCAATCCCAGGGATCCCATCTCATCCCATCCCATCCTATCCCATCCCATCCCATCCCAGAGATCCCAACCCATACCAGGGATCCCATCCCATCCCATCCCTTCCCATCCCAGAGATCCCAACCCATACCAGGGATCCCATCCCATCCCAGGGATCCCATCCCATCCCATCCCATCCCAGGGATCGCATCCCATCCCATCCCATCCGATCCCATCCCATGGATCCCATCCCATCCCAGGGATCCCATCCCATCCCATCCCAGGGATCGCATCCCATCCCATCCCATCCGATCCCATCCCATGCCATCCCAGGGAACCCATCCCATCCCAGGGATCCCATCCCATCCCATCCGATCCCATCCCATGCCATCCCATCCTAGAAATCCCACACCAGGGATCCCATCCCATCCCAGTGATGCAATCCCAGCGATCCTATCCCATCCCAGGGATCCCATCCCATCCCAGGGATCCCATCCCAGCCCATCTCATACCAGGGAATCCATGCCATGCCATCCCAGGGATTCGATCCCATCGCAGCAATCCCATACTATCCCAGGGATCCCATTCCAGGGATCCCATCCCATCCCATCCCAGGAATCCCATCCCATCCCATTCCAGGGATCCCATCCCATGCCAGTGAACACATCCCATCCCAGGGATCCCATCCCATCCCAGGGATCCCATCCCAGGGATCCCATCCCATCCCAGGGATCCCATCCGTTCCCATCCCAGGGATCCCATCCCATCCCTTCCCATCCCAACCCATCCCATCCCATTCCATCCCATCCCATCCCATCCCTTCCCATCCCATCCCATCCCTTCCAATCCCATCCCATCCCATCCCATCCCATCCCATTCCATCCCCGGGATCCCATCCCAGGGATTCCATCCCATCCCAGGGATCCCATCCCATACGAGGGATCACATTCCAGGGATCCCATCGCTAGGATCCCATCTCATCCCATCCCAGGGATCCAATCCCATCCCATCTCATCCCAGGGATCCCATAAGATCCCATCCAACGGTTCCCAACCCATCCCATCCCATTGATCCCATCCGAGGGATCCCATCCCAGGGATCCCATCCCATCCCAGGGATCCCATTCCGTACCATCCCAGGGATCCCATTCCATCCCAACCTATCCCATCGATCCCATCCCATCCCAACCCATTGTAGCCAATCCCATCCCACCCCATCCCATCCCATCCCAGGGACACCATGCCAGGGATCCCATCCCATCCCAGGGATACCATCCCCTCCCTTGCCATCCCATCCCATCCGATCCCTTCCCATCCCAACCCATCCCATCCCATCCCATCCCATTCCATCCCCGGGATCCCATCCCAGGGATTCCATCCCATCCCAGGGATCCCATCCCATCCCAGGGATAACATCCCAGGGATCCCATCCCATCCCAGGGATCCCATCCCATTCCATCCCATCCCATCTCATCCCAGGGATCACATCCCATCCCAGGGATCCCATGTCAGAGATCCCATCCCATCTCACGTATGCCATCCCAGGGATTCGATCCCAACGCAGGAATCCCATACTATCCCAGGGATCCCATTCCAGGGATCCCATCCCATCCCATCCCAGGAATCCCATCCCATCCCATTCCAGGGATCCCATCCCATCCCAGTGAACACATCCCATCCCAGGGATCCCATCCCATCCCAGGGATCCCATCCCATCCCATCCCAGGGAGCCCATCCGATCCCATCCCAGGGATCCCATCCCATCCCAACCAATCCCATCCCACCCCATCCCATCCCATTCCATCCCATCCCATCCAATCCCATCCCATGCCATCCCAGGGATCCCATCCCATCCCATCCCAGGAATCCCATCCCATCCCATCCCATCCCATCGCATCCCATGCCATCCTATCCCATCCCTTCCCATCCCATCCAATCCCAGGGATCCCATCCCATCCCAGGGATAACATCCCAGGGATCCCATCCCATCCCAGGGATAACATCCCAGGGATCCTATCCCATCCCAGGGATCCCATGTCAGAGATCCCATCCCATCTCAAGGATGCCATCCCAGGGATTCGATCCAAACGCAGCAATCCCATACTATCCCAGGGATCCCATTCCAGGGATCCCATCCCATCCCAGGAATCCCATCCCATCCCAGGGATCCCATCCCAGGGATCCCATCCCATCCCAGGGATCCCATTCGTTCCCATCCCAGGGATCCCATCCCATCCCATCCCATATCATCCCAGGGATCGCATCCCATCCCAACCAATCCCATCCCACCCCATCCCATCCCATTCCATCCCATCCCATCCCATCCCATCCGATCCCATCCCATGCCATCCCAGGGATCCCATCACATCCCAGGGATCCCATCCCCTCCCTTCCCATCCCATCCCTTCCCATCCCATCCCATCCCATCCCATCCCATTCCATCCCATCCCATCTCATCCCAGGGATCCCATCACAGGGATCCCATCCCAGGGATCCCATCCCATCCCATTCCATCCCCGGGATCCCATCCCAGGGATTCCATCCCATCCCAGGGATCACATCCCATCCCAGGGATAACATCCCAGGGATTCCATCCCATCCCAGGGATCCCATCCCATTCCATCCCATCCCATCTCATCCCAGGGATCACATCCCATCCCAGGGATCCCATGTCAGAGATCCCATCCCATCTCACGGATGCCATCCCAGGGATTCGATTCCAATGCAGGAATCCCATACTATCCCAGTGATCCCATTCCAGGGATCCCATCCCATCCCATCCCAGGAATCCCATCCCATCCCATCCCATCCCATCCCATCCCATCCCATCCCATTCCAGGGATCCCATCCCATCCCAGTGAACACATCCCATCTCAGGGATCCCATCCCATCCCAGGGATCCCATCCCATCCCATCCCAGGGAGCCCATCCGATCCCATCCCAGGGATCCCATCCCATCCCAACCAATCCCATCCCACACCATCCCATCCCATCCCATCCCATCCCATCCCATCTCATCCCGCGGATCCCATGCCATGGCATCCCATCCCATCCCATCCCAGGGATCCCGTCCCATCCAAACCCATCCCATCCCATCCCATCCCATCCCATCCCATCCCATCACATCCCATCCCATCCCATCCCATCCCATCCCATCCCATCCCATCCCATTGTAGCCCATCCCATCCCTTCCCACCCCATTCCATCCTGTCCCATCACATCCCATCCCAGATATCCCATCCCAGGGATCCCATCCCATCCCAGGGATCCCATCCCATCCAATCCCATCCCATCCCATCCCAACCCATCCCATCCCATGCCTTCCTAGGGATCCCATACCAGGTATCCCATCCCATCCCATCCCAGGGATCCCATTCCGTACCATCCCAGGGATCCCATTTCATCCCATCCCATCCCATCGATCCCATCCCATCCCAACCCATTGTAGCCAATCCCATCCCATCCCACCCCATCCCAACCAATCCCATCCCATCCCATCCCATCACAGGGATCCCATCCCATCCCGTCCCATCCCATCCCATCCCACCCCATCCCATCCCATCCCATCCCAGGGATCCCAACCCATCCCACGTATCCCATCCCATCCCATCTCATCCCGCGGATCCCATGCCATGGCATCCCATCCCATCCCATCCCATCCCATCCCATCCCATCCCATCCCATCCCATCCCATCCCATCCCATCCCATCCCATCCCATTGTAGCCCATCCCAACCCTTCCCAACCCATCCCATCCCATCCCGTCCCATCACATCCCATCCCAGATATCCCATCCCAGGGATCCCATCCCATCCCAGGGATCCCATCCCAGGGATCCCATCTCATCCCAGGGATCCAATCCCAGAGATCCTATCCCAACCCATCCCATCCCATGGATCCCATCCCATCCCAAGGATCCCATCCCATCCCATCCCATCCCATATCATCCCAGGCATCGCATCCCATCCCAACCAATCCCATCCCACCCCATCCCATCCCATTACATCCCATCCCCTCCCATCCCATCCGATCCCATCCCATCCCATCCCATCCCATTACATCCCATCCCCTCCCATCCCATCCGATCCCATCCCATCCAATCCGATCCCATCCCATCCCATCCCATCCCATCCCTTCCCACCCCATCCCATCCCGTCCCATCACATCCCATCCCAGATATCCCATTCCAGGGATCCCATCCCATCCCAGGGATCCCATCCCATCCAATCCCATCCCATCCCATCCCATCCCATCCCATCCCATCCCATCCCATCCCATCCCATCCCATCCCATCCCATCCCAGGGATCCCATACCAGAGATCCCATCCCATCCCCGGGTCCCCATCCCAGGGATCCCATCCTATCCCAGGGATCCCATCCCATCCCAACGCATCCCATCCCATCCTACCCCATCCCATCCCATCCTATCCCATCCCCTCCCATCCCTTCCTAGGGATCCCATACCAGGTATCCCATCCCATCCCATCCCAGGGATCCCATTCCGTACCATCCCAGGGATCCCATTTCATCCCATCCCATCCCATCGATCCCATCCCATCCCAACCCATTGTAGCCAATCCCATCCCACCCCATCCCATCCAATCCCATCCCATCCCATCCCATCCCATCACAGGGATCCCATCCCATCCCGTCCCATCCCATCCCATCCCACCCCATCCCATCCCATCCCATCTTATCCCATCCCATCCCAGGGATCCCAACCCATCCCACGTATCCCATCCCTTCCCATCTCATCCCGCGGATCCCATGCCATGGCATCCCATCCCATCCCATCCCATCCCATCCCATTGTAGCCCATCCCAGCCCTTCCCAACCCATCCCATCCCATCCCGTCCCATCACATCCCATCCCAGATATCCCATCCCAGGGATCCCATCCCATCCCAGGGATCCCATCCCAGGGATCCCATCTCATCCCAGGGATCCAATCCCAGAGATCCTATCCCAACCCATCCCATCCCATGGATCCCATCCCATCCCAAGGATCCCATCCCATCCCATCCCATCCCATATCATCCCAGGGATCGCATCCCATCCCAACCAATCCCATCCCACCCCATCCCATCCCATTACATCCCATCCCCTCCCATCCCATCCCATCCCATCCCATCCCATCCCATCCCAGGGATCCCATCACAGGGATCCCATCCCAGGGATCCCATCCCATCCCAGGGATAACATCCCAGGGATCCCTTCCCATCCCAGGGATCCCATCCCATTCCATCCCATCCCATCTCATCCCAGGGATCACATCCCATCCCAGGGATCCCATGTCAGAGATCCCATCCCATCTCACGGATGTCATCCCAGGGATTCGATTCCAATACAGGAATCCCATACTATCCCTGGGATTCCATTCCAGGGATCCCATCCCATCCCATCCCATCCCAGGAATCCCATCCCATCCCATCCCATCCCATTCCAGGGATCCAATCCCATCCCAGTGAACACATCCCATCTCAGGGATCCCATCCCATCCCAGGGATCCCATCCCATCCCATCCCAGGGAGCCCATCCGATCCCATCCCAGGGATCCCATCCCATCCCAACCAATCCCATCCCATCCCACCCCATCCCATCCCATCCCATCCCTTCCCATCCCATGCCATCCCAGGGATCCCATCCCATCCCAGGGATCTTATTTCATCCCAGGGATCCCATCCCATCCCTTCCCATCCCATCCCATCCCAGGGATCCCATCCCATCCCATCCCAGGGATCCCATCCCATCCCAGGGATCCCATCCCATCCCATCCCAGGGATCCCATCCGATCCCATCCCATCCAATCCGATCCCATCCCATCCCATCCCATCCCATCCCATCCCATCCCATCCCATCTCATCCCGCGGATCCCATGCCATGGCATCCCATCCCATCCCAGGGATCCCGTCCCATACAAACCCATCCCATCCCATCCCATCACATCCCATCCCATTGTAGCCCATCCCATCCCTTCCCACCCCATCCCATCCCGTCCCATCACATCCCATCCCAGATATCCCATCCCAGGGATCCCATCCCATCCCAGGGATCCCATCCCTTCCCATCCCAGGGATCCCATCCGATCCCATCCCATCCAATTCCATCCCATCCGATCCCATCCCATCCCATCCCATCCCATCCCATCCCATCCCATCCCATCCCATCCCATCCCATCCCATCCCATCCCATCCCATCCCATCTCATCCCGCGGATCCCATGCCATGGCATCCCATCCCATCCCATCCCAGGGATCCCGTCCCATCCAAACCCATCCCATCCCATCCCATCCCATCACATACCATCCCATCCCATCCCATCCCATCCCATCCCATCCCATCCCATCCCATCCCATCCCATCCCATTGTAGCCCATCCCATCCCTTCCCACCCCATCCCATCCCGTCCCATCACATCCCATCCCAGATATCCCATTCCAGGGATCCCATCCCATCCCAGGGATCCCATCCCATCCAATCCCATCCCATCCCATCCCATCCCAGGGATCCCATACCAGAGATCCCATCCCATCCCCGGGTCCCCATCCCAGGGATCCCATCCTATCCCAGGGATCCCATCCCATCCCAACGCATCCCATCCCATCCTACCCCATCCCATCCCATCCTATCCCATCCCCTCCCATCCCTTCCTAGGGATCCCATACCAGGTATCCCATCCCATCCCATCCCAGGGATCCCATTCCGTACCATCCCAGGGATCCCATTTCATCCCATCCCATCCCATCGATCCCATCCCATCCCAACCCATTGTAGCCAATCCCATCCCACCCCATCCCATCCAATCCCATCCCATCCCATCCCATCCCATCACAGGGATCCCATCCCATCCCGTCCCATCCCATCCCATCCCACCCCATCCCATCCCATCCCATCTTATCCCATCCCATCCCAGGGATCCCAACCCATCCCACGTATCCCATCCCTTCCCATCTCATCCCGCGGATCCCATGCCATGGCATCCCATCCCATCCCATCCCATCCCATTGTAGCCCATCCCAGCCCTTCCCAACCCATCCCATCCCATCCCGTCCCATCACATCCCATCCCAGATATCCCATCCCAGGGATCCCATCCCATCCCAGGGATCCCATCCCAGGGATCCCATCTCATCCCAGGGATCCAATCCCAGAGATCCTATCCCAACCAATCCCATCCCATGGATCCCATCCCATCCCAAGGATCCCATCCCATCCCATCCCATCCCATCCCATATCATCCCAGGGATCGCATCCCATCCCAACCAATCCCATCCCACCCCATCCCATCCCATTACATCCCATCCCCTCCCATCCCATCCCATCCCATCCCATCCCATCCCAGGGATCCCATCACAGGGATCCCATCCCAGGGATCCCATCCCATCCCAGGGATAACATCCCAGGGATCCCTTCCCATCCCAGGGATCCCATCCCATTCCATCCCATCCCATCTCATCCCAGGGATCACATCCCATCCCAGGGATCCCATGTCAGAGATCCCATCCCATCTCACGGATGCCATCCCAGGGATTCGATTCCAATACAGGAATCCCATACTATCCCAGGGATTCCATTCCAGGGATCCCATCCCATCCCATCCCATCCCAGGAATCCCATCCCATCCCATTCCAGGGATCCAATCCCATCCCCGTGAACACATCCCATCTCAGGGATCCCATCCCATCCCAGGGATCCCATCCCATCCCATCCCAGGGAGCCCATCCGATCCCATCCCAGGGATCCCATCCCATCCCAACCAATCCCATCCCATCCCACCCCATCCCATCCCATCCCATCCCTTCCCATCCCATGCCATCCCAGGGATCCCATCCCATCCCAGGGATCTTATTTCATCCCAGGGATCCCATCCCATCCCTTTCCATCCCATCCCATCCCATCCCTTCCCATCCCATCCCATCCCATCCCATCCCATCCCATCCCAGGGATCCCATCACAGGGACCCCATCCCAGGGATCCCATCCCATGCCATGGCATCCCATCCCATCCCATCCCAGGGATCCCGTCCCATCCAAACCCATCCCATTCCACCCCATCCCATCCCATCCCATCCCATCCCATCCCATCCCATCCCACATATCCCATCCCAGGGATCCCATCCCATGCCAGGGATCCCATCCCATCCCAGTGAACACATCCCATCTCAGGGATCCCATCCCATCCCAGGGATCCCATCCCATCCCATCCCAGGGAGCCCATCCGATCCCATCCCAGGGATCCCATCCCATCCCAACCAATCCCATCCCACCCCATCCCATCCCATCCCATCCCATCCCATGCCATCCCAGGGATCCCATCCCATCCCAGGGATACCATCCCATCCCAGGGATCCCATCCCATCCCTTTCTATCCCATCCCATCCCTTCCCATCCCATCCCATCCCAGGGATCCCATCCCATCCCAGGGATCCCATCCCATCCCAGGGATCCCATCCCATCCCATCCCAGGGATCCCATCCGATCCCATCCCATCCAATCCGATCCCATCCCATCCCATCCCATCTCATCCCGCGGATCCCATGCCATGGCATCCCATCCCATCCCAGGGATCCCGTCCCATCCAAACCCATCCCATCCCATCCCATCACATCCCATCCCATTGTAGCCCATCCCATCCCTTCCCACCCCATCCCATCCCATCCCATCCCATCCCGTCCCATCACATCCCATCCCAGATATCCCATCCCATGGATCCCATCCCATCCCAGGGATCACATCCCTTCCCATCCCAGGGATCCCATCCGATCCCATCCCATCCAATCCCATCCCATCCCATCCCATCCCATCCCATCCCATCCCATCCCATTGTAGCCCATCCCAACCCTTCCCAACCCATCCCATCCCATCCCGTCCCATCACATCCCATCCCAGATATCCCATCCCAGGGATCCCATCCCATCCCAGGGATCCCATCCCAGGGATCCCATCTCATCCCAGGGATCCAATCCCAGAGATCCTATCCCAACCCATCCCATCCCATGGATCCCATCCCATCCCAAGGATCCCATCCCATCCCATCCCATCCCATATCATCCCAGGGATCGCATCCCATCCCAACCAATCCCATCCCACCCCATCCCATCCCATTACATCCCATCCCCTCCCATCCCATCCGATCCCATCCCATCCCATCCCATCCCATCCCATTACATCCCATCCCCTCCCATCCCATCCGATCCCATCCCATCCCATCCCAGGGATCCCATCACAGGGATCCCATCCCAGGGATCCCATCCCATCCCAGGGATAACATCCCAGGGATCCCTTCCCATCCCAGGGATCCCATCCCATTCCATCCCATCCCATCTCATCCCAGGGATCACATCCCATCCCAGGGATCCCATGTCAGAGATCCCATCCCATCTCACGGATGCCATCCCAGGGATTCGATTCCAATACAGGAATCCCATACTATCCCAGGGATTCCATTCCAGGGATCCCATCACATCCCATCCCATCCCAGGAATCCCATCCCATCCCATCCCATCCCATTCCAGGGATCCAATCCCATCCCAGTGAACACATCCCATCTCAGGGATCCCATCCCATCCCAGGGATCCCATCCCATCCCATCCCAGGGAGCCCATCCGATCCCATCCCAGGGATCCCATCCCATCCCAACCAATCCCATCCCATCCCACCCCATCCCATCCCATCCCATCCCATCCCTTCCCATCCCATGCCATCCCAGGGATCCCATCCCATCCCAGGGATCTTATTTCATCCCAGGGATCCCATCCCATCCTAGGGATCCCATCCCATCCCATCCCAGGGATCCCATCCCATCCCAGGGATCCCATCCCATCCCATCCCAGGGATCCCATCCGATCCCATCCCATCCAATCCGATCCCATCCCATCCCATCCCATCCCATCCCATCCCATCCCATCTCATCCCGCGGATCCCATGCCATGGCATCCCATCCCATCCCAGGGATCCCGTCCCATCCAAACCCATCCCATCCCATCCCATCCCATCACATCCCATCCCATTGTAGCCCATCCCATCCCTTCCCACCCCATCCCATCCCAATCCGTCCCATCACATCCCATCCCAGATATCCCATCCCAGGGATCCCATCCCATCCCAGGGATCACATCCCATCCCAGGGATCACATCCCTTCCCATCCCAGGGATCCCATCCGATCCCATCCCATCCAATCCCATCCCATCCCATCCGATCCCATCCCATCCCATCCCATCCCATCCCATCCCATCCCATCCCATCCCATCCCATCCCATCCCATCTCATCCCGCGGATCCCATGCCATGGCATCCCATCCCATCCCATCCCAGGGATCCCGTCCCATCCAAACCCATCCCATCCCATCCCATCCCATCCCATCCCATCCCATCCCATCCCATCCCATCACATCCCATCCCATCCCATCCCATCCCATCCCATCCCATCCCATCCCATCCCATCCCATCCCATCCCATCCCATCCCATTGTAGACCATCCCATCCCTTCCCACCCCATCCCATCCCGTCCCATCACATCCCATCCCAGATATCCCATTCCAGGGATCCCATCCCATCCCAGGGATCCCATCCCATCCAATCCCATCCCATCCCATCCCATCCCATCCCATCCCATCCCATCCCATCCCATCCCATCCCATCCCAGGGATCCCATACCAGAGATCCCATCCCATCCCCGGGTCCCCATCCCAGGGATCCCATCCTATCCCAGGGATCCCATCCCATCCCAACGCATCCCATCCCATCCTACCCCATCCCATCCCATCCTATCCCATCCCCTCCCATCCCTTCCTAGGGATCCCATACCAGGTATCCCATCCCATCCCATCCCAGGGATCCCATTCCGTACCATCCCAGGGATCCGATTTCATCCCATCCCATCCCATCGATCCCATCCCATCCCAACCCATTGTAGCCAATCCCATCCCACCCCATCCCATCACAGGGATCCCATCCCATCCCGTCCCATCCCATCCCATCCCACCCCATCCCATCCCATCCCATCTTATCCCATCCCATCCCAGGGATCCCAACCCATCCCACATATCCCATCCCATCCCATCTCATCCCGCGGATCCCATGCCATGGCATCCCATCCCATCCCATCCCATCCCATCCCATCCCATCCCATCCCATTGTAGCCCATCCCAACCCTTCCCAACCCATCCCATCCCATCCCGTCCCATCACATCCCATCCCAGATATCCCATCCCAGGGATCCCATCCCATCCCAGGGATCCCATCCCAGGGATCCCATCTCATCCCAGGGATCCAATCCCAGAGATCCTATCCCAACCCATCCCATCCCATGGATCCCATCCCATCCCAAGGATCCCATCCCACCCCATCCCATCCCATTACATCCCATCCCCTCCCATCCCATCCCATCCCATCCCATCCCAGGGATCCCATCACAGGGATCCCATCCCAGGGATCCCATCCCATCCCAGGGATAACATCCCAGGGATCCCTTCCCATCCCAGGGATCCCATCCCATTCCATCCCATCCCATCTCATCCCAGGGATCACATCCCATCCCAGGGATCCCATGTCAGAGATCCCATCCCATCTCACGGATGCCATCCCAGGGATTCGATTCCAATACAGGAATCCCATACTATCCCAGGGATTCCATTCCAGGGATCCCATCCCATCCCATCCCATCCCAGGAATCCCATCCCATCCCATCCCATCCCATCCCATTCCAGGGATCCAATCCCATCCCAGTGAACACATCCCATCTCAGGGATCCCATCCCATCCCAGGGATCCCATCCCATCCCAGGGAGCCCATCCGATCCCATCCCAGGGATCCCATCCCATCCCAACCAATCCCATCCCACCCCATCCCATCCCATCCCATCCCTTCCCATCCCATGCCATCCCAGGGAACCCATCCCATCCCAGGGATCTTATTTCATCCCAGGGATCCCATCCCATCCCTTTCCATCCCATCCCATCCCATCCCATCCCTTCCCATCCCATCCCATCCCATCCCATCCCATCCCATCCCATCCCATCCCATCCCATCCCAGGGATCCCATCACAGGGACCCCATCCCTGGGATCCCATCCCATCCCAGGAATCCCATCCCATCTCATCCCGCGGATCCCATGCCATGGCATCCCATCCCATCCCAGGGATCCCGTCCCATCCAAACCCATCCCATTCCACCCCATCCCATCCCATCCCATCCCATCCCATCCCATCCCATCCCATCCCATCCCATCCCATCCCACATATCCCATCCCAGGGATCCCATCCCATGCCAGGGATCCCATCCCATCCCAGTGAACACATCCCATCTCAGGGATCCCATCCCATCCCAGGGATCCCATCCCATCCCATCCCAGGGAGCCCATCCGATCCCATCCCAGGGATCCCATCCCATCCCAACCAATCCCATCCCACCCCATCCCATCCCATCCCATCCCATCCCATCCCATGCCATCCCAGGGATCCCATCCCATCCCAGGGATACCATCCCATCCCAGGGATCCCATCCCATCCCTTTCTATCCCATCCCATCCCTTCCCATCCCATCCCATCCCAGGGATCCCATCCCATCCCATCCCAGGGATCCCATCCCATCCCATCCCAGGGATCCCATCCGATCCCATCCCATCCAATCCGATCCCATCCCATCCCATCCCATCTCATCCCGCGGATCCCATGCCATGGCATCCCATCCCATCCCAGATATCCCATCCCAGGGATCCCATCCCATCCCAGGGATCCCATCCCATCCCATCCCATCCCAGGGATCCCATCCCATCCCAACGCATCCCATCCCATCCTACCCCATCCCATCCCATCCTATCCCATCCCCTCCCAACCCTTCCTAGGGATCCCATACCAGGTATCCCATCCCATCCCATCCCAGGGATCCCATTCCGTACCATCCCAGGGATCCGATTTCATCCCATCCCATCCCATCGATCCCATCCCATCCCAACCCATTGTAGCCAATCCCATCCCACCCCATCCCATCACAGGGATCCCATCCCATCCCGTCCCATCCCATCCCATCCCACCCCATCCCATCCCATCCCATCTTATCCCATCCCATCCCAGGGATCCCAACCCATCCCACGTATCCCATCCCATCCCATCTCATCCCGCGGATCCCATGCCATGGCATCCCATCCCATCCCATCCCATCCCATCCCATCCCATCCCATCCCATCCCATTGTAGCCCATCCCAACCCTTCCCAACCCATCCCATCCCATCCCGTCCCATCACATCCCATCCCAGATATCCCATCCCAGGGATCCCATCCCATCCCAGGGATCCCATCCCAGGGATCCCATCTCATCCCAGGGATCCAATCCCAGAGATCCTATCCCAACCCATCCCATCCCAAGGATCCCATCCCATCCCAAGGATCCCATCCCACCCCATCCCATCCCATTACATCCCATCCCCTCCCATCCCATCCCATCCCATCCCATCCCAGGGATCCCATCACAGGGATCCCATCCCAGGGATCCCATCCCATCCCAGGGATAACATCCCAGGGATCCCTTCCCATCCCAGGGATCCCATCCCATTCCATCCCATCCCATCTCATCCCAGGGATCACATCCCATCCCAGGGATCCCATGTCAGAGATCCCATCCCATCTCACGGATGCCATCCCAGGGATTCGATTCCAGTACAGGAATCCCATACTATCCCAGGGATTCCATTCCAGGGATCCCATCCCATCCCATCCCATCCCAGGAATCCCATCCCATCCCATCCCATCCCATTCCAGGGATCCAATCCCATCCCAGTGAACACATCCCATCTCAGGGATCCCATCCCATCCCAGGGATCCCATCCCATCCCAGGGAGCCCATCCGATCCCATCCCAGGGATCCCATCCCATCCCAACCAATCCCATCCCACCCCATCCCATCCCATCCCATCCCTTCCCATCCCATGCCATCCCAGGGAACCCATCCCATCCCAGGGATCTTATTTCATCCCAGGGATCCCATCCCATCCCTTTCCATCCCATCCCATCCCATCCCATCCCTTCCCATCCCATCCCATCCCATCCCATCCCATCCCATCCCATCCCATCCCATCCCATCCCATCCCATCCCATCCCATCCCAGGGATCCCATCACAGGGACCCCATCCCTGGGATCCCATCCCATCCCAGGAATCCCATCCCATCTCATCCCGCGGATCCCATGCCATGGCATCCCATCCCATCCCATCCCAGGGATCCCGTCCCATCCAAACCCATCCCATTCCACCCCATCCCATCCCATCCCATCCCATCCCATCCCATCCCATCCCACATATCCCATCCCAGGGATCCCATCCCATGCCAGGGATCCCATCCCATCCCAGTGAACACATCCCATCTCAGGGATCCCATCCCATCCCAGGGATCCCATCCCATCCCATCCCAGGGAGCCCATCCGATCCCATCCCAGGGATCCCATCCCATCCCAACCAATCCCATCCCACCCCATCCCATCCCATCCCATCCCATCCCATCCCATGCCATCCCAGGGATCCCATCCCATCCCAGGGATCCCATCCCATCCCTTTCTATCCCATCCCATCCCTTCCCATCCCATCCCATCCCAGGGATCCCAACCCATCCCATCCCAGGGATCCCATCCGATCCCATCCCATCCAATCCGATCCCATCCCATCCCATCCCATCTCATCCCGCGGATCCCATGCCATGGCATCCCATCCCATCCCAGGGATCCCGTCCCATCCAAACCCATCCCATCCCATCCCATCCCATCCCATCCCATTGTAGCCCATCCCATCCCTTCCCACCCCATCCCATCCCATCCCGTCCCATCACATCCCATCCCAGATATCCCATCCCAGGGATCCCATCCCATCCCAGGGATCCCATCCCATCCCATCCCATCCCAGGGATCCCATCCCATCCCATCCCAGGGATCCCATCCGATCCCATCCCATCCCATCCAATCCCATCCCATCCCATCCCATCCCATCCCATCCCATCCCATCCCATCCCATCCCATCCCAGGGATCCCATACCAGAGATCCCATCCCCGGGTCCCCATCCCAGGGATTCCATCCCATCCCAACCCATCCCATCCCATGCATACCATCCCATCCCAGAGATCCCATCCCAGGGATTCCATCCCATCCCAGGGATCCCATTTCATCTGTTCCCATCCCAGGGATCCCATCCCATCCCATCCCAGGGATCCCATCCCATCCCAACCCATCCCATCCCATCCCACCCCATCACATTCCATCCCATCCCATGGATCCCATCCCATCCCAGGGATCCCGTCCCATCCCATACCATCCCAGGGACCGCATCCCATCCCAACCAATCCCATCCCACCCGATCCCATCCCATTCCATCCCATCCCATCCGATCCCATCCCATGGCATCCCAGGGATCCCAACCCATACGAGGGATCACAATCCAGGGATCCCATTCCAGGGATCCCATCCCAGGGATCCCATCCCATCCCCGGGATCCCATTCCAGGGATTCCATCCCATCCCAGGGATCCCAACCCATACGAGGGATCACAATCCAGGGATCCCATCCCTGGGATCCCATCTCATCCCATCCCAGGGATCCAATCCCATCCCATGTCATCCCAGGGATCCCATCCCATCGCAGGGATCCCATCCCATCCCGTCCCATCCCATCCTACCCCATCCCATCCCATCCCATCCCAGGGATCCCATAGCAGGTATCCCATCCCATCCCAGGGATCCCATTCCGTACCATCCCAGGGATCCCATTCCATCTCATCCCATCCCATCCCATTCCATTCCGTCCCATCCCATCCCATCCCACCCCATGCCATCCCATCCCATTCCATCCCATCCCATCCCATCCCATCCCATCCCAGGGATTTCATCCCAGGGATTCCATCCCATCCCAGGTATCCCATCCCAACCAATCCCATCCCAGGGATCCCATCCCATCCCGTCCCATCCCATCTCATCCCATCCCATCCCAGGGATCCCATCCCATCCCAGGGATCCGATCCCATCCCAACCCATCCCATCCCATCCTATCCCATCCCATCCCATCCCATCCCATCCCATCCCATCCCATCCCATCCCATCCCATCCCATCCCATCCCATCCCATCCCATCCCATCCCAGGGATCCCATCCCATCCAAACCCATCCCATCCCATCCCATCCCATCCCATCCCGTCCCATCACATCCCATCCCAGATATCCCATCCCAGGGATCCCATCCCATCCCAGGGATCCCATCCCATCCCATCCAAGGGATCCCATCCCATCCCATCCCATCCCATCCCATCCCATCCCATCCCATTGTAGCCCATCCCATCCCTTCCCACCCCATCCCATTCCGTCCGGTCCCATCACATCCCATCCCAGATATCCCATCCCAGGGATCCCATCCCATCCCAGGGATCCCATCCCATCCCAGGGATCCCATCCGATCCCATCCCATCCAATCCCATCCCATCCCATCCCATCCCATCCCAGGGATCCCATACCAGAGATCCCATCCCATCCCCGGGTCCCCATCCCAGGCCTTCCATCCCATCCCAACCCATCCCATCCCATGGACACCATCCCATCCCAGAGATCCCATCCCAGGGATCCCATCCCATCCCAGGGAACCCATCCCATCCCAACCCATCCCATTCTACCCCATCCCATCCCATCCCATCCCATCCCATCCCATCCCATCCTAGGGATCCCATACCAGGTATCCCATCCCATCCCAGGGATCCCATTCCGTACCATCCCAGGGATCCTATTTCATCCCACCCCATCCCATCCCATCCCATCCCATCACATCCCATCCCAGCGATCTCATCCCTGGGATTCCATCCCATCCCAGGGATCCCATCCCAACCAATCCTAACCCAGGGATCCCATCCCATCCAATCCCAGGGATCCCATCCCATCCCATCCCATCCCATCTCACCCCATCCCATCCCAGCGATCACATCCCATCCCACGGATCCCATTCCATCCCATCCCAGTCATCCCATCCGATCCCATCCAAGGGATCCCATCCCATCCCATCCAATCCCATCCCAGGAATCCCATCCCATCCCATCCCACGGATCCCATCCCATGGAACCCATCCCAACCCAGGGATCCCATCCCATTCCAACCCATCCAATCCCATCCCAGGGATCCCATCCCAGAGATTCCATCCCATCCCAGGGATGCCATCCCAGGGATTCGATCCCAACCCAGGGATCCCATCCTATCCCAGGGATCCCATCCCAGGGATTCCATCCCATCCCAGGGATCCCATCCCATCCCAGGGATCACATTCCAGGGATCCCATCCCAGGGATCCCATCCCATCCCAGGGATCCCATCCCATCCCATCCCATCCCATCCCATCCCATCCCATCCCATCCCAGGGATCCCATACCAGGGATCCCATCCCATCCCCGGGTCCCCATCCCAGGGATTCCATCCCATCCCAACCCATCCCATCCCATGGATACCATCCGATCCCAGAGATCCCATCCCAGGGATCCCATCCCAGGGATCCCATCCCATCCCAACCCATCCCATCCCATCCTACCCCATCCCATCCAAGCCTATCCCATCCCATCCCATCCCATCCCATCCCATCCCATCCCATCCCATCCCATCCCATCCCATCCCATCCCATCCCATCCCATCGTAGGGATCCCATACCAGGTATCCCATCCCAGGGATCCCATTCCGTACCATCCCAGGGATCCCATTCCATCCCATCCCATCCCATCCCATCGATCCCATCCCATCCCAAACCATTGTAGCCAATCCCATCCCATCCCACCCCATCCCATCCAATCCCATCCCACCCCATCCCATCCCATCCCATCCCATCCCATCCCATCCCATCCCATCCCATCCCATCCCATCCCATCCCATCCCAGGGACACCGTCCCAGGGATACCATACTATTCCAACCCATCCCATCCCATCCGATCCCATCCCAGGGATCCCATCCCATACCATCCCATCCCATCGCAGGGATCCCATCCCATCCCATCCCATCACATCTCATCCCAGCGATCTCATCCCAGGAATTCCATCCCATCCCTGTGATCCCATCCCATCCCACCCATTCCCATCCCCGGAATCCCATCCCATCACATCCCACGGATCCCATAACATCCCAGGGATCCCATCCCATCCCATCCCATCCCAGGGATCCCATCCCAGGGATTCCATCCCATCCCAGGGATCCCATCCCATACGAGGGATCACATTCCAGGGATCCCATCCCAGGGATCTCATCCCATCCCAAGTAACCCATCCCATGGATCCCACCCCAGGGATCCCAACCCTTCCCAGGGATCCCATCCCAGGGATCCCATCCCATCCCAGCTATCCCATCCCAGGGATTCCATCCCATCCCAGGGATCCCATTTCATCTGTTCCCATCCCAGGGATCCCATCCCATCCCATCCCAGGGATCCCATCCCATCCCATCCCAACCCATCCCATCCCATCCCATCCCATCCCATCCCATCCCATCCCATCCCATCCCAGGGATCCCATCCGATCCCATCCCATCCCATCCCATCCAATCCCATCCCATCCCATCCCATCCCATCCCATCCCATCCCATCCCATCCCAGGGATCCCATCCCAGGGATCCCATCCCATCCCCGGGTCCCCATCCCAGGGATTCCATCCCATCCCAACCGATCCCATCCCAGGGATCCCATCCCATCCAATCCCAGGGATCCCATCCCATCTCACCCCATCCCATCCCAGGGATCACATCCCATCCCAGGGATCCCATCCCATCCCATCCCATCCCATCCCAGGGATCCCATCTCATCCCAGGGATCCAATCCCAGAGATCCTCTCCCATCCCATCCCATCCCAGGGATCCCATCCCATGGAACCCATCCCAATCCAGGGATCCCATCCCATCCCATCTCATCCCATCCCAGGGATCCCATCCCAGGGATCCCATCCCAGTGATCCCATCCCATCCCCGGGATCCCATTCCAGGGATTCTATCCCATCCCAGGGATCCCAACCCATACGAGGGATCCCATCCCAGGGATCCCATCCCAGGGATCCCATCCCATCCCCGGGATCCCATTCCAGGGATTCCATCCCATCCCAGGGATCCCAACCCATACGAGGGATCACAATCCAGGGATCCCATCCCTGGGATCCCATCTCATCCCATCCCAGGGATCCAATCCCATCCCATCTCATCCCAGGGATCCCATCCCATCGCAGGGATCCCATCCCATCCCATCCCGTCCCATCCTACCCCATCCCATCCCATCCCATCCCATCCCAGGGATCCCATACCAGGTATCCCATCCCATCCCAGGGATCCCATTCCGTACCATCCTACCCCATCCCATCCCATCCCATCCCAGGGATCCCATACCAGATATCCCATCCCATCCCAGGGATCCCATTCCGTACCATCCCAGGGATCCCATTCCATCCCATCCCATCCCATCCCATCGCAGGGATCCCATCCCATTCCATACCGTCCCATCCCATCCCATCCCATCCCATCCCATCCCATCCCATCCCAGGGATTTCATCCCAGGGATTCCATCCCATCCCAGGTATCCCATCCGAACCAATCTCAACCCAGGGATCCCATCCCATCCCATCCCATCCCATCTCATCCCATCCCATCCCAGGGATCCCATCCCATCCCACGTATCCCAACCCATCCCATATCATCCCGCGGATCCCATGCCATGGCATCCCATCCCATCCCATCCCATCCCAGGGATCCCGTCCCATGCAAACCCATCCCATCCCATCCCACCCCATCGAATCCCATCCCATCCCATCCCATCCCATCCCATCCCATCCCATCCCATCCCATCCCATCCCATCCCATTGTAGCCCATCCCATCCCTTCCCACCCCATCCCATTCCGTCCCGTCCCATCACATCCCATCCCAGATATCCCATCCCAGGGATCCCATCCCATCCCAGGGATCCCATCCCATCCCAGGGATGCCATCCGATCCCATCCCATCCCATCCAATCCCATCCCATCCCATCCCAGGGATCCCATACAAGAGATCCCATCCCATCCCCGGGTCCCCATCCCAGGGATTCCATCCCATCCCAGAGATCCCATCCCAGGGATCCCATCCCATCCCAGGTATCCCATCCCATCCCAACCCATCCCATCCCATCCTACCCCATCCCATCCCATCCCCTCCCATCCCATCCTAGGGATCCCATACCAGGTATCCCATCCCATCCCATCGATCCCATCCCATCCCAACCCTTTGTAGCCAATCCCATCCCACCCCATCCCATCCAATCCCATCCCATCCCATCCCATCCCATCCCAGGGACACCATCCCAGGGATACCATACCATCCCATCCCATCGCAGGGATCCCACCCCATGCCATCCCGTCCCATCCCATCCCACCCCATCCCATCCCATCCCATCCCATCCCAGCGATCTCATCCCAGGGATTCCATCCCATCCCAGGTATCCCATCCCAACCATTCCCAACCCAGGGATCCCATCCCATCCCATCTCATCTCATCCCATCCCATCCCACGTATCCCATCCCATCCCATCTCATCCCGCGGATCCCATGCCATGGCATCCCATCCCATCCCATCCCATCCCATCCCAGGGATCCAATCCCATCCCATCCCATCCCAGGGATCCCATCCGATCTCATCCCATCCAATCCCATCCCATCCCATCCCATCCCATCCCATCCCATCCCAGGGATCCCATACCAGAGATCCCATCCCATCCCCGGGTCCCCATCCCATCCCCGGGTCCCCATCCCAGGGATTCCATCCCATCCCAACCCATCCCATCCCAGGGATCCCATCCCATCCCAGGGATCCGATCCCATCCCAACCCATCCCATCCCATCCTACCCCATCCCATCCCATCCTATCCCATCCCATCCCATCCCATCCTAGGGATCCCTTACCAGGTATCCCATCCCGTCCTAGGGATCCCATTCCGTACCATCCCAGGGATCCTATTTCATCCTATCCCATCCCATCCCATTGATCCCATCCCACCCCAACCCATTGTAGCCAATCCCATCCCACCACACCCCATCCCATCCCATCCCATCCCATACCATCCCATCCCATCCCATCCCATCCCATCCCATCCCATCCCAGGGATCCCATCCCATCCCATCCCATCCCAGCGATGTCATCCCAGGGATTCCATCCCATCCCAGGTATCCCATCCCAACCAATCCTAACCCAGGGATCCCATCCCATCCAATCCCAGGGATCCCATCCCATCCCATCCCATCCCATCTCACCCCATCCCATCCCAGGGATCCCATCCCATCCCACGGATCCCATCCCATCCCATCCCAGGCATCCCATCCGATCCCATCCAAGGATCCCATCCCATCCCATCCCATCCCATCCCTTTCCATCCCACCCCATCCCATCCCATCCCATCCCATCCCATCCCATCCCATCCCAGGGATCCCATCCCATCCCATCCCATCCCATCCCAGGGATCCCATCCCATGGAACCCGTCCCAACCCAGGGATCCCATCCCATTCCAACCCATCCAATCCCATCCCAGGGATCCCATCCCAGAGATTCCATCCCATCCCAGGGATGCCATCCCAGGGATTCGATCCCAACCCAGGAATCCCATCCTATCCCTGGGATCCCATCCCAGGGATCCCATCCCATCCCAGGGATCACATCCCATCCCAGGGATCACATTCCAGGGATCCCATCCCAGGGATCCCATCCCATCCCAGGGATCCCATCCCATCCCATCCCATCCCAGGGATCCCATACCAGGGATCCCATCCCATCCCCGGGTCCCCATCCCAGGGATTCCATCCCATCCCAACCCATCCCATCCCATCCTGCCCCATCCCATCCTATCCCATCGCATCCCATCCCATCCCATCCCAGCGATCTCATCCCAGGGATTCCATCCCATCCCAGGTATCCCATCCCAACCAGTCCCAACCCAGGGATCCCAACCCATCCCATCCCAGGCATCCCATCCGATCCCATCCAAGGATCCCATCCCATCCCATCCCATCCCATCCCTTTCCATCCCACCCCATCCCATCCCATCCCATCCCATCCCATCCCATCCCATCCCATCCCATCCCATCCCATCCCATCCCATCCCATCCCATCCCATCCCATTGTAGCCCATCCCAACCCTTCCCACCCCATCCCATCCCATCCCGTCCCATCACATCCCATCCCAGATATCCCATCCCAGGGATCCCATCCCATCCCAGGGATCCCATCCCATCCCATCCCAGGTATCCCATCCCAACCAATCCCATCCCAGGGATACCATCCCATCCCATCCCAGGGATACCATCCCATCCCATCCCAGGGATCCCATCCCATCCCAGGGATCCCATCCCTTCCCATCCCATCCCATCCCATCCCATCCCATCCCATCCCATCCCATCCCATCAAATGCCGTCCCATCCCATCCCATCCCATCCCATCCCATCCCATCCCAGGGATCTGCTCCCATCCCAGGGATCCCATCCCATCCCATCCCCGGGATCCCTTCCCAGGGATCCCATCCCATCCCAGGGATCCCATCCCAGGGATCCCATCCCATACGAGGGATCACATTCCAGGGATCCCATCCCAGGGATCCCATCCCATCCCAGGGATCCCATCCCATCCCATCCCAACCCATCCCATCCCATCCCATCCTCTCCCATCCCAGGGATCCTATCCCATCCCAAGTAACCCATCCCATGGATCCCATCCTAGGGATCCCATCCCATCCCAGGGATCCCATCCCATTCCAACCCATCTTAACCCATTCCAGGTATCCCATCTTATCCCAGGGATTCCATCCCAGGGATCCCATCCCATCCCATCCCATCCGATCCCATCCCAGGGATCCCATTCCATCCCAGGGATCCCATCCCAGGGATCCCATCCCAGGGATCCCATCCCATCCCATCCCCTCCCCTCCCATCCCACCGATCCCATCCCATCCCAACCCATTCTAGCCCATCCCATCCCATCCCATCCAATCCCATCCCATCCCATCCCTGGGATCCCATTCCAGGGATCCCATTCCAGGGATCCCATCCCATCTCAGGGATCCCATCCCATCTCAGGGATCCCATCCCATCCCATCCCATCCCAGGGAGCCCATCCCATCCCCGGGATCCCATCCCAGGGATTCCATCCCATCCCAGGGATCCCATCCCATAAGAGGGATCACATTCCAGGGATCCCATCCCTGGGATCCCATCTGATCACATCCCAGGGTTCCCAACCCATCCCATTCCATTCCATCCCATCCCATCCCACCCCATCCCATCCCATCCCATCCCAGGGATCCCATCCCAGCGATCCTATCCCATCCCATCCCGTCCCATCCTATCCCATCCCATCCCAACCCATCCCATCCCATCCCATCCCATCCCATCTCATCCCAGGGATCACATCCCATGCCAGGGAGCCGATGTCAGAGATCCCATCCCATCTCACGGATGCCATCCCAGGGATTCGATCCCAACCCAGGGATCCCATCCCATCCCAGGAATCCCATTCCAGGGATCCCATCTCATCCCAGTGAACACATCCCATCCCAGAGATCCCATCCCATCCCAGGGATCCCATCCCATCCAATACCATCTGAACCCATCCCAGGGATACCGTCCCAGGGATACCATCCCATCCCATCCCAGCGCAAGGATCCCATCCCATCCCATAGCAGGGATCCCATCCCATCCCATCCCATCCCATCCCATCCCATCCCATCCCATCACATCACATATCATCCCTGCTATCTCATGCCGGGTTTTCCATCCCATCCCAGGGATCCCATCCCAACCAATCCCATCCCAGGGATCCCATCCCAGGGATCCCATCCCATCCCAGCGATCCCATCCCGTCCCATCCCATCCCAACCCATCCCATCCTATCCCATTCCCATCCCATCCCATCCCATCCCATCCCATCCCATCCCAGGGATCCCATCCCATCCCAGGGATCCAATCCCATTCCAGCTATCCCATCCCAGGGATTCCATCCCATCTATTCCCATCCCAAGTATCCTATCTCATCCCGTCCCATCCAAGGGAACCCATTCATTCCCAACCCAGGAATCCCATCCCTTCCCTTGCCAGGGATCCCATCCCATTCCAGGGATCTCATCCCATCCCAGGGATCCCATCCCATCCCATCCCCTGCCAACCCATCCCATCCTATCCCATTCCCATCCCCTCCCATCCCATCCCAGGGATCCCATCCCAGCCCATCTCATCCCAGGGATCCCATGCCATGCCATCCCAACCCATCCCATCCCATCCCATCCCATCCCATCCCATCCCAGGGATCCCATCCCATCCAAACCCATCCCATCCCATCCCATCCGATCCCATCCCATCCCATCCCATCCCATCCCAGGCATCCCATCCCAGGGATCCTATCCCATCCCAGGGATACCGTCCCAGGGATCTCATACCATCCCAGGGATCCCATCCCATCCCAGGAATCCAATCCCATCCCAGCTATCCCATCCCAGGGATTCCATCCCATCCCAGGGATCCTATCCCACCCCGTCCCATCCAAGGGATCCAATCCATTCCCAACCCAGGAATCCCATCCCTTCCCTTTCCAGGGATCCCATCCCATTCCAGGGATCCCATCCCGTCGCAGGGATCAAATCCCAGGGATCCCTACCCATACCAGAGATCCCATCCCATCCCAGGGATCCCATCCCATCCCATCCCATCCCAGGAATCCCATCCCATCCCATCCCAGGGATCCCATCCCATCCCAGGGATCCCATCCCATCCCAGGGATCCCATCCCATCCCATCCCATCCCATCCCTTCAAATGCCGTCCCATCCCATCCTATCCTATCCCATCCCATCCCATCCCATCCCATCCCATCCCATCCCAGGGATCTGCTCCCATCCCAGGGATCCCCTGTCATCCCAGGGATCCCATCCCATCCCATCCCATCCCTGGGATCCCTTCCCAGGGATCCCATCCCAGGGATCCCATCCCAGGGATTCCATCCCATACCAGGGATGCCATCCCATACGAGGGATCACATTACTGGGATCCCAACCCAGGGAACCCATCCCATCCCAGGGAACCCATCCCATCCCATCCCATCCCATCCCATCCGATCCCCGGGATCCCTTCCCAGGGATCCCATCCCTTCCCAGGGATCCCATCCCAGGGATTCCATCCCATCCCAGGGATCCCATCCCATAAGAGGGATCACATTCCAGGGATCCCAACCCAGGGATCCCATCCCACCCCAGGGATCCCAACCCATCCCAGGGATCCCATTCCATCCCAGGGATTCCATCCCATCCCATGGATCCCATTTCATCTGTTCCCATTCCAGGGATCCCATCCCATCCCGTCCCAGGGATCCCATCCCATTCCAACCCATCCCATCCCATCCCAGGGATCCCATCCCATCCCAGCTATCCCATCCCAGGGATTCCATCCCATCCCAGGGATCCCATTTCAGCTGTTCCCATCCCTGGGATCCCATCCCATCCCATCCCATCCCATGGATCCAATCCCATCCCAACCCATCCCATCCCATGGATCCCATCCCATCCCAGGGATCCCATCCCATCCCATCCCATCCCATCCCAGGGATCCCATCCCATCCCATCCCATCCCATCCGATCCCATCCCATGCCATCCCAGGGATCCCATCCCATCCCAGGGATCCCATCCCATCCCATCCCATCCCATCCCATCCCATCCCATCCTAGGAATCCCACACCAGGGATCCCATCCCATCCCAGTGATCCAATCCCAGCGATCCTCTCCCATCCTAGGGATCCCATCCCATCCCATCCCATCCCATCCCACGGATCCCATCCCATGGAACCCATCCCATCCCATCTTATTCCATCCCATCCCATCCCATCCCATCCCATCTCTGGGATCCCATCCCAGCCCATCTCATCCCAGGGATCCCATGCCATTCCGTCCCATCCCATCCCATCTCATCCCATCCCAGGGATCCCATCCCAGGGATCCAATCCCATCCCAGCTATCCCATCCCAGGGATTCCATCCCATCCCAGGGGTCCCGTCCCATCTGTTCCCATCCCAAGTATCCTATCCCATCCCGTCCCATCCAAGGGAACCTATCCATTCCCAACCCAGGAATCCCATCCCTTCCCTTGCCAGGGATCCCATCCCATTCCAGGGATCCCATCCCATCCCAGGGATCCAATCCCAGGGATCCCAACCCATACCAGAGATCCCATCCCATCCCAGGGATCCCATCCCATCCCAGGGATCCCATCCCATCCCATCCCATCCCATCCCATCCCATCCCATCCCAGGCATCCCATCCCAGGGATTCCAACCCATCCCAGGGATCCCATTTCATCTGTTCCCATCCCTGGGATCCCATCCCATCCCATCCCATCCCATCCCATGGATCCCATCCCATCCCAACCCATCCCATCCCATGAATCCCATCCCATCCCAGGGATCCCATCCCATCCCATCCCATCCCATCCCAGGGATCGCATCCCATCCCATCCCATCCCATCCCATCCGATCCCATCCCATGCCATCCCAGGGATCCCATCCCATACCAGGGATCCCATCCCATCCCATCCCATCCCATCCTAGGAATCCCACACCAGGGATCCCATCCCATCCCAGTGATCCAATCCCAGAGATCCTATCCCATTCCAGGGATCCCATCCCATCCCATCCCATCCCATCCCATCCCAGGGATCCCATCCCATGGAACCCATCCCATACCTTCCCATCCCATCCCTTCCCATCCCATCCCATCCCATCCCATCCCATCCCATCCCATCCCAGGGATCCCGTCCCATCCTAGGGATACCATCCCAGGGATCCCATCTCATCCCAGACATCCCATCCCATCCCATCCCACGGATCCCATCCCATCCCAGGGATCCCATCCAATCCCAGGGATCCCATCCCATGGATCCCATCCCATCTCATCCCATCCCATCCCATCCCCGGGATCCCATCCCAGGGATCCCATCCCAATCCAGGGATCTCATCCCATCCCATCCCAGGGATCCCATCCCAGGTATACCATCCCATCCCATCCCAGGGATCTGCCCCCATCCCAGGGATCCCCTGCCATCCCAGGGATCCCATCCCATCCCATCCCCGGGATCCCTTCCCAGGGATCCCATCCCATCCCAGCTATCCCATCCCAGGGATTCCATCCCATCCCAGGGATCCCATCCCAACCAATCCCATCCCAACCCATCCCATACCATCCCATCCCGTCCCAGGGATCCCATCCCAGCCCATCTCATCCCAGGGATCCCATGCCATGCCATCCCATCCCATCCCATCCCAGGGATCCCATCCCATCCCATCCCATCCCATCCTATCCCATTCCCATCCCATCCCATCCCATCCCATCCCATCCCAGGGATCCCAACTCATCCCAGGGATCCCATCCCATCCCTGGGATCCCATCCCATCCCAGCTATCCCATCCCAGGGATTCCATCCCATCCCGGGGATTCCATTTCATCAGTTCCCATCCCAGGGATCCCATCCCATCCCATCCCATGAATCCCATCCCATCCCAGGGATCCCATCCCATCACAGGGATAACATCCCAGGGATCCCATCCCATCCCAGGGATCCAATTCCATTCCATCCCATCCCATCTAATCCCAGGGATCACATCCCATGCCAGGGATCCCATGTCAGAGATCCCATCCCATCTCACAGATGCCATCCCAGGGATTCGTTCCCAACCCAGGGATCCCATCCCAGGTATCCCATTCCAGGGATCCCATCCCATCCCATCCCAGGAATCCCATCCCATTCCAGGGATTCCATCCCATCCCAGTGAACACATCCCATCCCAGGGATCCCATCCCATCCCAGGGATCCCATCCCATCCCATCCAATCCCATCCGAACCGATCCCAGGTATCCCATTCCAGGGATACCATGTCAGAGATCCCATCCCATCTCACGGATGCCATCCCAGGGATTCGTTCCCAACCCAGGGATCCCATCCCATCCCAGGTATCCCATTCCATGGATCCCATCCCATCCTATCCCGGGAATCCCATCCCATCCCATTCCAGGGATTCCATCCCATCCCAGTGAACACATCCCATCCCAGCGATCCCATCCCATCCCAGGGATCCCATCCCATCCCATCCAATCCCATCCGAACCCATCCCAGGTATCCCATCCCAGGGATCCCATCCCATCCCAGCGCAGGGATCCCATCCCATCCCATAGCAGGGATCCCATCCCATCCCATCCCATCCCATCCCATCCCATCCCAACCCATCCCATCCCAATCATCCCTGCTGTCTCATGCCAGGTATTCCATCCCATCCCAGGGATCTCATCCCAACCAATCCCATCCCAGGGATACCATCCCATCCCAGAGATCCCATCCCATCCCAGGGATCCCATCCCATCCCGTCCCATCCCATCGCAACCAATCCCATCCTATCCCATTCCCATCCCATCCCAGGGATCCCATCCAAGCCCATCTCATCCCAGGGATCCCATGCCATGCCATGCCATCCCATGCCATCCCATCCCATCCCATCCCATCCCATCCCATCCCATCCCATCCCATCCCATCCCATCCCATCCCATCCCATATCATCCCTGCTATCTCATGCCAGGTATTCCATCTCATCCCAGGGATCCAATCCCAGGGATCCCATCCCCTCCCATCCCATCCCATCCCAGAGATCCCATCCCATCACAGGGATCCCATCCCATCCCATCCCATCCCAGGGATCCAATTCCATTCCATCCCATCCCATCTCATCCCAGGGATCACATCCCATCCCAGGGATCCCATGACAGAGATCCCATCCCATGCCAGGGATCCCATGACAGAGATCCCATCCCATCTCACGGATGCCATCCCAGGGATTCGATCCCAACCCAGGGATCCCATTCCATCCCAGGAATCCCATTCCAGGGTTCCCATCCCATCCCATCCCAGGAATCCCATCCCATCCCATTCCAGGGATTCCATCCCATCCCAGTGAACACTTCCCATCCCAGGGATCCCATCCCATCCCAGGGATCCCATCCCAACCAATCCCATCACTACCCATCCCATGCCATCCCATCCCATACCATCCCATCCCATCCCATCCCATCCCATCCCAGGGATCCCATCCCATCCCATCCCATCCTATCCCATCCCATCCCATCCCAGGGATCCCAACCCATCCCTGGGATCCCATCCCATCCCAGGGATCCCATCCCATCCCAGCTATCCCATCCCAGGGATTCCATCCCATCCCGGGGATCCCATTTCATCTGTTCCCATCCCTGGTATCCCATCCCATCCCATCCCATGGATCCAATCCCATCCCAACCCATCCCATCCCATGGATCCCATCCCATCCCATCCCATCCCATCACATCCCATCCCATCCCATCCCATGCCGTCCCAGGGATCCCATCCCAACCGGGAGATCCCATCCCATCCCTTCCCAGCCCATCCCATCGCTTCCCTTCCCATCCCATCCCATCCCATCCCATCCCATCCCATCCCATCCCAGGGATCCCATCCCGGGGATCCCATCCCAGGGATCCAATCCCATCCCATCTCATCCCAGGGATCCCATAAGATCCCATCAAACGGTTCCCAACCCATCCCAACCCATCCCATCCCATGGATCCCATCCCATCCCAGCTATCCCATCCCAGAAATCCCTTCCCATCCCAGGGATCCCATCCCATCCCAGCTATCCCATCCCAGGGATTCCATCCCATCCCGGGGATCCCATTTCATCTGTTCCCATCCCAGGAATCCCATCCCATCCCATCCCAGGGATCCCATCCCATCCCAACCCATCCCATCCCATTCCAGGGATACCATCCCATCCCAGCTATCCCATCCCAGGGATTCCATCCCATCCCAGGGATCCCATTTCATCTGTTCCCATCCCTGGGATCCCATCCCATCCCACCCCATCGATTCAATCCCATCCCAACCCATCCCATCCCATGGATCCCATCCCATCCCATCCCAGGGATCCCATCCCATCCCATCCCATCCCATCCCAGGGATCGCATCCCATCCCATCCAATCCCATCCCACCCCATCCCCTCCCATTCCATCCCATCCCATCCCATCCCATCCCATCCCAACCCATCCCATCCCATCCCATCCCATGCCGTCCCAGGGATCCCATCCCATCCCAGGGATCCCATCAAATCCCTTGCCAGCCCATCCCATCCCTTCCCATCCCATCCCATCCCATCCCAGGGATCCCATCCCATCCCATCCCATCCCAGGGATCGCATCCCATCCCATCCAATCCCATCCCACCCCATCCCATCCCATTCCATCCCATCCCAACCCATCCCATCCCATCCCATGCCGTCCCAGGGATCCCATCCCATCCCAGGGATCCCAACAAATCCCTTCCCAGCCCATCCCAACCCTTCCCATCCCATCCCATCCCATCCCAGGGATCCCATCCCAGGGATCCCATCCCAGGGATCCCATCCCATCACCGGGATCCCATCCCAGGGATTCCATCCCATCCCAGGGATCCCATCCCATACGAGGGATCACATTCCAGGGATCCCATCCCTAGGATCCCATCTCATCCCATCCCAGGGATGCAATCCCATCCCATCTCATCCCAGGGATCCCATAAGATCCCATCAAACGGTTCCCAACCCATCCCAACCGATCCCATCCCAGGGATCCCATCCCAGGGATCCCATCCCATCCCAGGGATCCCACCCCATCCCATCCCATCCCGTCCCATCCCATCCCATATCATCCCTGCTATCTCATGCCAGGTATTCCATCTCATCCCAGGGATCCAATCCCTGGGATCCCATCCCCTCCCATCCCTTCACATGCCATCCCATCCCATCCCAGGGATCACATCCCATCCCAGGGATAACATCCCAGGGATCCCATCCCATCCCAGGGATCCAATTCCATTCCATCCCATCTCATCCCAGGGATCACATCCCATGCCAGGTATCCCATGACAGAGATCCCATCCCATGCCAGGGATCCCATGTCAGAGATCCCATCCCATCTCACGGATGCCATCCCAGGGATTCGACCCCAACCCAGGGATCCCATCCCATCCCAGGAATCCCATTCCAGGGATCCCATCCCATCCCATCCAATACCATCCGAACCCATCCCAGGGATCCCATCCCAGGGATCCCATTCCATCCCAGCGCAGGGATCCCATTCCATCCCAGCGCAGGGATCCCATCCCATCCCATAGCAGGGATCCCATCCCATCCCATCCCATCCCATCCCATCCCATCCCATCCCATCCCATCCCATCCCATATCATCCCTGCTATCTCATGCCAGGTATTCCATCCCATCCCAGGGATCCCATCCCAACCAATCCCATCCCAGGGATACCATCCCATCCCATCCCAGGGATCCAATCCCATCCCAGGGATCCCATCCCATCCCATCCCATCCCATCCCATCCCATCCCATCCCGTCCCATCCAAGGGATCCCATCCATTCCCAACCCAGGAATCCCATCCCTTCCCTTTCCAGGGATCCCGTCCCATCCCAGGGATCCCAACCCATCCCATCCCAGGGATCCCATCTCATCCCAGCTATCCCATCCCATCCCAGGGATTCCATCCCATCCCAGGGATCCTATCCCATCTGTTCCCATCCCAGGTATCCTATCCCATCCCGTTCCATCCAAGGGATCCAATCCATTCCCAACCCAGGAATCCCATCCCTTCCCTTTCCAGGGATCCCATCCCATTCCAGGGATCCCATCCCGTCCCAGGGATCCAATCCCAGGGATCCCAACCCATACCAGAGATCCCATCGCATCCCAGGGATCCCATCCCAGAGATCCCATCCCATCCCATTCCAGGGATCCCATCCAATCCCAGGTATCCCATCCCATCCCATCCTATCCCATCCCATCCCATCCCATCCCATCCCATCCCATTCCATCCCATCCCAGGGATCTGCTCCCATCCCAGGGATCCCCTGCCATCCCAGGGATCCCATCCCATCCCATCCCCGGGATCCCTTCCCAGGGATCCCATCCCATCCCAGGGCTCCCATCCCAGGGATTCCATCCCATCCCAGGGACCCCATCCCATACGAGGGATCACATTCCTGGGATCCCAACCCAGGGATCCCATCCCATCCCAGGGATCCCATCCCATCCCATCCCATCCCATCCCATCCCAGGGATCCCATCCCATCCCATCCCATCCTATCCCATCCCATCCCATCCCAGGGATCCCAACCCATCCCTGGGATCCCATCCCATCCCAGGGATCCCATCCCATCCCAGCTATCCCATCCCAGGGATTCCATCCCATCCCGGGGATCCCATTTCATCTGTTCCCATCCCTGGTATCCCATCCCATCCCATCCCATGGATCCAATCCCATCCCAACCCATCCCATCCCATGGATCCCATCCCATCCCATCCCATCCCATCACATCCCATCCCATCCCATCCCATGCCGTCCCAGGGATCCCATCCCAACCGGGAGATCCCATCCCATCCCTTCCCAGCCCATCCCATCGCTTCCCTTCCCATCCCATCCCATCCCATCCCATCCCATCCCATCCCATCCCATCCCATCCCATCCCATCCCAGGGATCCCATCCCGGGGATCCCATCCCAGGGATCCAATCCCATCCCATCTCATCCCAGGGATCCCATAAGATCCCATCAAACGGTTCCCAACCCATCCCAACCCATCCCATCCCATGGATCCCATCCCATCCCAGCTATCCCATCCCAGAAATCCCTTCCCATCCCAGGGATCCCATCCCATCCCAGCTATCCCATCCCAGGGATTCCATCCCATCCCGGGGATCCCATTTCATCTGTTCCCATCCCAGGAATCCCATCCCATCCCATCCCAGGGATCCCATCCCATCCCAACCCATCCCATCCCATTCCAGGGATACCATCCCATCCCAGCTATCCCATCCCAGGGATTCCATCCCATCCCAGGGATCCCATTTCATCTGTTCCCATCCCTGGGATCCCATCCCATCCCACCCCATCGATTCAATCCCATCCCAACCCATCCCATCCCATGGATCCCATCCCATCCCAGGGATCCCATCCCATCCCATCCCATCCCATCCCAGGGATCGCATCCCATCCCATCCAATCCCATCCCACCCCATCCCCTCCCATTCCATCCCATCCCATCCCATCCCATCCCATCCCAACCCATCCCATCCCATCCCATCCCATGCCGTCCCAGGGATCCCATCCCATCCCAGGGATCCCATCAAATCCCTTGCCAGCCCATCCCATCCCTTCCCATCCCATCCCATCCCATCCCAGGGATCCCATCCCATCCCATCCCATCCCAGGGATCGCATCCCATCCCATCCAATCCCATCCCACCCCATCCCATCCCATTCCATCCCATCCCAACCCATCCCATCCCATCCCATGCCGTCCCAGGGATCCCATCCCATCCCAGGGATCCCAACAAATCCCTTCCCAGCCCATCCCAACCCTTCCCATCCCATCCCATCCCATCCCAGGGATCCCATCCCAGGGATCCCATCCCAGGGATCCCATCCCATCACCGGGATCCCATCCCAGGGATTCCATCCCATCCCAGGGATCCCATCCCATACGAGGGATCACATTCCAGGGATCCCATCCCTAGGATCCCATCTCATCCCATCCCAGGGATGCAATCCCATCCCATCTCATCCCAGGGATCCCATAAGATCCCATCAAACGGTTCCCAACCCATCCCAACCGATCCCATCCCAGGGATCCCATCCCAGGGATCCCATCCCATCCCAGGGATCCCACCCCATCCCATCCCATCCCGTCCCATCCCATCCCATATCATCCCTGCTATCTCATGCCAGGTATTCCATCTCATCCCAGGGATCCAATCCCTGGGATCCCATCCCCTCCCATCCCTTCACATGCCATCCCATCCCATCCCAGGGATCACATCCCATCCCAGGGATAACATCCCAGGGATCCCATCCCATCCCAGGGATCCAATTCCATTCCATCCCATCTCATCCCAGGGATCACATCCCATGCCAGGTATCCCATGACAGAGATCCCATCCCATGCCAGGGATCCCATGTCAGAGATCCCATCCCATCTCACGGATGCCATCCCAGGGATTCGACCCCAACCCAGGGATCCCATCCCATCCCAGGAATCCCATTCCAGGGATCCCATCCCATCCCATCCAATACCATCCGAACCCATCCCAGGGATCCCATCCCAGGGATCCCATTCCATCCCAGCGCAGGGATCCCATTCCATCCCAGCGCAGGGATCCCATCCCATCCCATAGCAGGGATCCCATCCCATCCCATCCCATCCCATCCCATCCCATCCCATCCCATCCCATCCCATATCATCCCTGCTATCTCATGCCAGGTATTCCATCCCATCCCAGGGATCCCATCCCAACCAATCCCATCCCAGGGATACCATCCCATCCCATCCCAGGGATCCAATCCCATCCCAGGGATCCCATCCCATCCCATCCCATCCCATCCCATCCCATCCCATCCCGTCCCATCCAAGGGATCCCATCCATTCCCAACCCAGGAATCCCATCCCTTCCCTTTCCAGGGATCCCGTCCCATCCCAGGGATCCCAACCCATCCCATCCCAGGGATCCCATCTCATCCCAGCTATCCCATCCCATCCCAGGGATTCCATCCCATCCCAGGGATCCTATCCCATCTGTTCCCATCCCAGGTATCCTATCCCATCCCGTTCCATCCAAGGGATCCAATCCATTCCCAACCCAGGAATCCCATCCCTTCCCTTTCCAGGGATCCCATCCCATTCCAGGGATCCCATCCCGTCCCAGGGATCCAATCCCAGGGATCCCAACCCATACCAGAGATCCCATCGCATCCCAGGGATCCCATCCCAGAGATCCCATCCCATCCCATTCCAGGGATCCCATCCAATCCCAGGTATCCCATCCCATCCCATCCTATCCCATCCCATCCCATCCCATCCCATCCCATCCCATCCCATTCCATCCCATCCCAGGGATCTGCTCCCATCCCAGGGATCCCCTGCCATCCCAGGGATCCCATCCCATCCCATCCCCGGGATCCCTTCCCAGGGATCCCATCCCATCCCAGGGCTCCCATCCCAGGGATTCCATCCCATCCCAGGGACCCCATCCCATACGAGGGATCACATTCCTGGGATCCCAACCCAGGGATCCCATCCCATCCCAGGGATCCCATCCCATCCCATCTCATCCCATCACAACCCATCCCCGGGATCCCTTCCCAGGGATCCCATCCCATCCCAGGGATCCCATCCCAGGGATTCCAACCCATCCCAGGGATCCCATCCCATTCGAGGGATCACATTCCTGTGATCCCAACCCAGGGATCCCATCCCATACCAGGGATCCCAACCCATCCCAGGGATCCCATTCCATCCCAGGGATCCCATCCCATCCCAGCTATCCCATCCCATCCCATCCCATCCCATCCCATCCCATCCCATCCCATCCCATCCCAGGGATGCCATCCCATCCCCGGGATCCCATCCCATTCCATCCTATCCCATCCCATCCCATCCCATCCCATCCCATCCCATCCCATCCCATCCCATCCCATCCCATCCCTTCCCATCCCATCCCATCCCATCCCATCCCATCCCATCCCATCCCATCCCATCCCAGGGATCCCATCCCATCCCATAGCAGGGATCCCATCCCATCCCAGCTATCCCATCCCAGGGATTCCATCCCATCCCGGGGATCCCATTTCATCTGTTCCCATCCCAGGGATCCCATACCATCCCAGGGATCCAATCCCATCCCAACCCATCCCATCCCATGGATCCCATCCCATCCCAGGGATCCCATCCAATCCCATCCCTTCCCATCCCATCCCTTCCCATCCCATCCCAGGGATCCCATCTCATCCCAGGGATCACATCCCATGCCAGGGATCCCATGTCAGAGATCCCATCCCATCTCACGGATGCCATCCCAGGGATTCGTTCCCAACCCAGGGATCCCATCCCATCCCTTCCCATCCCATCCCAGGGATCCCATCCCATCCCAGGAATCCCATCCCATCCCATTCCAGGGATTCCATCCCATTCCAGTGAACACATCCCATCCCAGGGATCCCATCCCAGGGATCCCATCCCATCCCAGCGCAGGGATCCCATCCCATCCCATAGCAGGGATCCCATCCCAGCCCATCCCATCCCATCCCATGCCAATCATCCCTGCTATCTCATGCCAGGTATTCCATCCCATCCCAGGGATCCCATCCCAACCAATCCCATCCCAGGGATACCATCCCATCCCATCCCAGGTTTCCCATCCCATTCCAGGGATGCCATCCCATCCCATCCCATCGCAACCCATCCCATCCTATCCCATTCCCATCCCATCCCATCCCATCCCATCCCATCCCAGGGATCCCATCCAATCCCATCGCAACCCATCCCATCCTATCCCATTCCCATCCCATCCCATCCCATCCCATCCCAGGGATCCCATCCCATCCCATCTCATCCCAGGGATCCCATGCCATGCCATCCCATCCCATCCCAGGGATCCCATCCCATCCAAACCCATCCCATCCCCTCCCAGTGAACACATCCCATCCCAGGGATCCCAACCCATCCTAGGGATCCCATCCCATCCAATCCCATCCGAACCCATCCCAGGGATCCCATCCCAGGGATCCCATCCCATCCCAGGGCAGGGGTCCCATCCCATCCCATAGCAGGGATCCCATCCCATCCCATAGCAGGGATCCCATACCAACTAATCCCATCCCAGGGATCCCATCCCATCCCAGGGATCCCATCCCATCCCTTCCCATCCCATCCCATCCCATCCCATCCCAGGGATCCCATCACAGCCCATCTCATCCCAGGGATCCCATGCCATGCCATCCCATCCCATCCCAGGGATCCCATCCCATCCAA